>NC_058134.1:105836646-105891646 GCF_016433145.1 Gracilinanus agilis
AATGAGACTTTTGCTAGAAAGAATTAAAGAAAAATTCTACCTACTCATTCTGCATATGAGTATTATATTAAATATATTAAATATTAAAATATTATACATTTATTATGTATTAAATATTTATTCATATTTATTTTACATTTAAATATTTAAATAAATATTAATGATTAAATAAGTAATTAAATAATAAGTAATAATTAAATATTTATATTTAAATATAAACATATATTAAATATATAAATACTAGCATTCTTTTGAATATTAATAGGTAGCATTTCTATAGCACCTTAAAGTTTGCAAAGCATTTTTCTCATATTATCTCATTTGATCTTATCAACAACCCTGCTAATAGATGCCATCATTAGCCCCATTTTACAGCTGAAGAAACTCAAACAGAGGTTAAGGTATGCCAGTCACTAAGTGTTTACTCCTCTGGAAGGAGATGAAGAAAACAAACAACATCTTAGTTGTGAGAGGTCACTTTCTCCACTATCACATGATCAGGAAGGAAAATTCTTCTCTAAGATTGCCAGGACATTGTTGTAAAAGAAGAAACTCTAGCTTTGGAGTCAGAAGACCTGAATTCAAATCTCCCTTCTGTCATCTGCTATTTGTGTGACCCTGGACAAATTACTTGGTCTCTGTGGGCCTCAGTTTTCTCAACTGTAAAATGAAGAGGCGGGACTAGCTGGCCTCTGAGGCTTTTACCCCATTCTAGATCTAAGATCCTAAATATTTGTCCACAGATGTATATCATCAATGGGTGGTGCTCAGAGATATGTTGATAACTGTTTAATAATCAGCACTCAATAAAAATGCATGCAAGATATACTTTCAAGTATAATCTACATTGTGAACATTTTTATCCACCACTTTTTTAAAGATTAGAAATAAACAAAACAAATAAATCAAGTCTTGACGTAAAATTTAAATTTCTGAGGCTTAAATACATAGGATAAAAATTTAACAGTCAGCTCTCTGAGCCTCAGTAAACTACCTCTAACACAGTCCTGGTGGTATCACAAAAAGTTCTGGATCCTTTCTGACTCTTGTTATATTGAATCTCTGGGAGCCAGGAGTCCACACTGTGATTGACAGGTGGATCCGTTGGATGTCAGAATGTTCCCAGAGGGGTGTGCGGACACAGGAGAGGGCAGTTGGCCCCGGGGTGGGGGAGGTATAAAACCACCCTGGCAGCCCTGTCATGGGCTCCTTTCTCCCCCCCCCCCCCCACCAAGACCTGAGATCTGTGGATCCTGGTCTTTTGTGGGATTAAGACTTGCAGACTCAGCCTTGCAAGCTCCTCCTGTTTGTTCCTGTAACATCAACAACTTGTACCCAGACCATCATCTCTGATTCTATTGCCCCTAAAAATTAGGAAATCAGTCATCTTAGTTATCTAGGTTTCCCAGGGCCGGGGAGGGATCCGGGAAGTGGGCAGGAGAAGACGAAGAGGGTGGAAAGGGGTGGATATCTCAAACTGGTTAGGCTTATTATCTAGTAAAGAAGAAGCTGAAACATCAACAGCAGTTTGCCTACTCTGGTGTGGCTGTGGCTGGACCAGAGAGAAGCTAACCATCCTGATTCATTACTTGCCTACAGTTTAGAGATTCATCATTATCAATTTAATTAGGGTCTCCCAATACCTCTATCCAACCCCATTATCCTTCTTTTTTTAAATACAATCAAAGTTTAAAGCACTTTCCTGAAGTGGTTATTCATAGCTTCTTTGGGAAGGGAGAGATGCAGTCAGATACCAAGCTAAAGAGCCCATCATATAATATCAATCAACCCCAGGTGGGTCCTGAAGGGATATCATCCATTGACCTAAAGGTTTCTGCCTGGGCACTGTTATAAAGGAGGGAGGTGTCATCTCATCCTCTCTCTCTACTCCATCTACCTACATCTAGTAGTAGTATTATTATAACACTCTTCATCCCTTATGAAAGGAGAGAACTAAATTCACGTAAGCCTCCCCTAGCTCATCTAGACCATAACTGTTTCCACCTTGTACTATTCTTTTTCTGATACTTAATTAGCCACACACACAATCATTGACTCCCTTTTAGCCTAGGAGCAATATATGGTCTCTGGGGTTCATGTGGCAACTTATCCCAAAGTTTTATGGAATTTATATCAAATGGAAAGTTATTACTACCACTAGAATAGCTCAGAGACATGTTAGAAAAAATTCCTAATATTCAAACTGAGGCTTGGTTCTCTGTCTTAACTGAATTTTTTTTATCTCTAGCCAACCTCTAGTCTCCATGTCTGAGATAAAATCAAGACCTGGGAAACATTTAAGTAAAAGAAGAAAACAGATTACTCAAGGGTAAGGGAAGCTAGGGAAAGTGTAGAACTTTGCAGGGGAATTACTCTCAGTTCTTAAAGAGGGGAGTAAAGCTAATAGCTTTGAACTCCTTTGTCCTTGATATGTTTACAGAGCTCAGTGCCCCTTGTCCTTAACCTTCTTTGCCAAAACTTCTTTTCACTTTCTTCTCCTTTCCAATTTCTTCCAGTGGGCCATTGATTCCCCTCTAGTTGGCTCATTGATCTAAGACAGTGGTTCCCAAACATTTTTGGCCTACAGTCCCCTTTCCAGAAAAAATATTACTTAGCCCCCTGGAAATTAATTTTTTAATTGTAATAGCAATTAATAGGAAAGATAAATGCACCTGTGGCCATCACTGCTTCCCTAGATTGCTGAAGCACCCACCAGGGGGCGGTGGTGCCCACTTTGGGAATCACTGATCTAAGAGGAGCTGAAGACCCATGCCTCCAACAGCTACTCAGCCCTCGTGTCCTCACTCTCTTTTCTTATTCTATTTCTCAAAGACGATCTGTATATCCTTTTAAGAACTTCTGGGCGTGACTCAAGTCTGCCATCCAGTTCAAAGATTGGAATGGACCCAAATCACACTAAGTAAGGACTGAGAGCAGCCAATGCTTGTCCCACGAAATGACAAGTCACAAGTTGCCAGTCAGTTTTACATCTCTATTCTGCAGAGATTTCTTGCAAGATTGGCCCTGACCACGGCAGAAACTTTAAGCACAAGCTACTGAAACAGGTGTTGGCTATAGGAGAGATCAAGAAGGGTAGAATTTTCTTGTCCATTCATTGGAGAACAGTCAATGTGGCCATTAAAGTGTTCAGCAAATGATATTTCTATCATCCTCTGAGTTAGGAAAAGTAATATACCAATCTGCTACTCATCTACTGCCAGAAGTGATCTGCCGTTCAGATATTTCCTTTTGTAGCTGATCATTTGCTCCTTTAGCAAGTATAATGAGTGACTGCCATCAAAAGAAACTTTTGTTCTTGTGCCCAAGTTAGTGGGAGACAGGAAGGATATATTAACAGGTAAACTTCCTGAATTCTCCATATAAACATCATAAGCTGCAAGAGAACTGGCAGACAAACATCACCTTGAGATATGGACATTGGTTGTTTTTTTTTTAATAGAGTTTCTCATTCTATAATCATTATTGCTGATGCCACTATGCGCTTACCAATCAAATTAAATTATTTAACTACTTTAATGAGGTCTAAGTGACAACAACCAGAGAGAGTGGCCTAAGGGTAAGGGTGTGATCAACCAATGACTGATGGACAACCTCAAAAACAGAATTATAGGGAAAAGGCACATTACAGATTATTACTGTGTAAACATTATCCCTAAGGTTTGGAAACTGTACTCTAGTCCATATTCATTGCATTGAGTTGGATCATATCTTTATGGAAAGAGCTTTGAAGATTAATGACTTGGGATTTTCACATATTCTTCTTCTTACCTACAAACCACTGCACTCTTCTTCATCACTTGTTTTGTTCCTTCTTCCTCATGGAGAATTTTCAGTATAATTGACTGACACTCTTACCAACTCTTAGTCTATATCTCTCTTTGGTTACTGAACCAGATACGTAATGTCTGGAATGAATCTACTAAAGTAAGTGGCAAATGAGAAATTGGTTGAATAGGTTCTTTATGAAGGACCATGAACTTGACCTTCTGCCCCTTATTCTCACCACACGTGGCTAAATGGCCTATCCTAGATGATGGACACTGATGTCAACTTAAAATCAAGTTCATAACATCAGAGTATTTAGAGCCAGAAGAAATAATCTAGACTAAACCTTTCATATTACAGAAAAATTAACTAAATCAAATTGACTTTCATGAATATGAAATGTGTTATTTCTTATTCCACACAATCTCCTTTAATTTCTAAAGGAATTTTGAGATAGATGTATTTAATACTTTCTATGTTCAATTTTGCTTTTAAAGCAGACATAATGATCTCCCTCTGGCTCAGTTTGTTTTATAGTCAAAACTTTAGATAGGGGAAGGACAACTGATTCCCTAGGGATTGGACTGCTTAAATATACTGATGTTTAAAACATACACCCACAGAGGTTTGTTTCTGCAGTCCTTCTGCTCATTTGCTTCATGTAGAAATTTGCATATCTCTAAAAAAGACAAAGCTATTATACAGATATGCCCCATGGTTATGCCGGTTCAATATCGACATCCATGGTAGGTCTGATTTGTACACCAATTACTGCTAATTTAACTTAACACATCTGTTGTTTGGGTGCTGCATAGGCACAATCAGCAAGTCCACTGTGCAAAAAGGCCTAGAGAAAATAATCCCTCTCTAAATTTAATGATAAAATTTTCTATCTCTGGCATCTGAGCATATTGACTCAGCTTTACTGCCTTATGCTGGGCTCAATGTGCAGGTTGTCATTCTGGGTGATCCTTCTAACAATAACGTGCATTTTGATTCAAGATGAAATAGTTCATTTCCAAATTTAGGCAAACATAGGACAATGCTCCATTTTTTTGTGCCATAGAACTCTCTGGAAGTCTGGTGAAACCTCTAAGTTTTTAAATTAATAAAATAAAATATGCAGGATTATGAAGGAAATCAGTTATATTGAAATGATAATTAAATTATTCTTAAAAACAAGATCACAGTTCTCAGGTGAAGAACCTATTAATTGCAGGTGAGGAACATCTATATCAACATGACAAATCAAAAATAATAGATTTATTTATTTTTTTCAGAAAATGCAGAACATGAAAAGCAAGCAGAAAGCAGTCATGAAAAATTGAGTCTTTTTAAATGTGCTTAGGTACTACCCACCAGGCTACCGCCCTACCACCAATTATCTGAAGATATCTATTAATATTTTCCCATCCTTTGAAAGGAGTGTCAATGATGTGGGTAGTGCTTGTCACATTTCCGTCTGGGAGGGAGAGTCCAGAGACACAGCTGTTTCTTTGTGTGACTCATGAGGATGTCAGCTTTGACTTTAACTCATAGAACTGTCCTAGCAGTTTCTGCCAGGCCCCCTTCACTTCCTTATTCCTCACACTGTAAATCAGAGGGTTCAGCATGGGTATTAAAAGGGCATAGAACAGTGAGATCATCTTCTCTTGAAGGATATTGGGGCTTGAGTGGGGCTGAATGTATGTGAAAATGGTCATCCCATAGCACAGAGACACCACTGTCAGGTGGGAGGCACACGTCTGAAAGGCTTTCTTCCTTCCCTCTGTGGACTGGATCTTCAGGATAGTAGAGATGATCTTGATATAGGACAGCAGAACCAACAAGAATGGAGTCATAAGCAAAACAATACTGGAGGCCATAATTGCAACCTCGTTGGAGGAGGTGTCCACACAGGCCAACCTGACCAGGGCTAGGGTTTCACATGATATATGGTCTATGACATTGTTTGTGCACATGGGAAGCTGAAAAGTGACGACTGTCTGCATGAGAGAGTTGAGAGAACCACAGGCCCAACAGGCAGCTACTAGTCTGGCACACAACCCCGCATGCATGATAGCTGAGTAACGCAGTGGGTCGCAAACTGCCACATAGCGATCATAAGCCATTACTGCCAACAAAAGGAACTCAATCCCACCCAGTCCTAGAGAGAAAAATAGCTGGGCAGCACAGCTCACATATGGAATCGTTTTCTGTTCTTTCAGGAAGTGTGCCAACATTTGGGGGACAATGCTGGTGGCATAAGAGACATCAACAAGGTTGAGGTTGGTGAGGAAGAAGTACATGGGGGTGTGGAGCCGGGTGTCCAGTCGAATGAGGATGACTATGAGAATGTTTCCCAATACAATCATAAGGTACATAATCAGGAAAAGGACAAAGAGAAAGATCTGGGTTCCTCGGTCACTGGACACCCCCAAGAGAATGAATTCACTCAACCACGTCTGGTTATCTGTTCCCATTAAAGAGAGGGAATCTGCAGGAAGAGGTGGAAAAAGAAAAAAAAGATCATTGAGTTTAAAAACCAAGCTGACAACTTTTCAAAGAAATGTATTATCCTCAGTCATAAGCATGGATTTACATAACTCTTTCAGAGACACTTGGGTGTTCCATGCATAAGTGTTGGACCTGGTTTCAGGAAGACCTAAATTCAAACCTGGCCTCAGACATTTTCTAGCTATGTGACCTGGGAGAAATCACTTGGCCTCTATCTCAGTTCCCTTAACTGTTAGGTTGGTATAATAATAGCACCTACTTCCCAGAGATCAAATAAAATATTTGAAAAATACTTATGGCAGCATACAGTAGGTGTTTGATAAATAATTGCTTCCTTCTTTTCATGAATGTTCTATCCCTCCCTCTCTACTGGCTCCTTGACTACAAAAATGCTTGAATCGGTCTTAATTTTTTTAAAAAATAGCTTCTCCACCCTCAAATTATCCTTTGCTTACTGTCCATTGTCAAATTTCTAAAAGTAAAAAAGGAAAGGAATGGAAGGGAAGGGAAGGGAAGGGAAGAAATTTGGAATCAGAACACTGTATTTGAATCCAAGTTTTGTGTGATCTTAGGGAAATCCTTTAATTACTTTGACTTCAGTTTTCCCATCAGTAAAATAAGAGAGAATTAAACAATCTTTTAGGGCAGGTAGGGGACACACTGGATAGAGTGAGAAACCTGAAAGCAGGAAGACTCATCTTCCTGAGTTCAAATTTGTCCTGAGACACTTACTAGCTAGGTGTACCTGGACAAGTCACTAACTTTCTTTGCCTTGGTTCTTCATCTATAAAATGAGCTGGAGATGGAAATGGCAACCCATTCTAGTGTCTTTGCTAAGAAAAGAACCACAAATGGGGTAATGAAGGGTCTGACATGACTGAAACAGCTGAACAACAAAAGAAATTTTAAGTTCCTTTACATCACTAATTCCAAAGGTTTTTTCTATTTCTTTCTCCTTGACCCCTAAATAAGATTTGGTCTTGTGAATCACCACCTCCCTCTTAATACTCTTCTTTCATCTTACTAAACTATTATTGTTCTAATCCTACCTTTCTGATAATTCCTTCTTTGTCCCCTTTTGGGCCTCCTGTTCTGTCTCCCATTCTCTGAATGTGGACATTCCCCAAATTTCTGTCCTTGATATACTAGTTTTCTCATTCACATTACTTAAATTATGAAGAAAAATTACTTTTAAATAGTATTTTGAATTGAGATGGGCTCTCTGAGGAAACATTCCTAAACTTACAGCTCCGGTAATATCTTTACCCCAGAGTTTATATCTTATATTTCCAACTCTCTTCTGAACAATTCAATCTCTATGTCTCTGGTAATTCAAGCCATGTCTAAAACTTAATTCATCAACTCCCCTCTCTAAATCTGATCCAACCTCCTTATTTCTGTATGATACTACCATCTAGTTCTGGAATTATCTTTGACTCTCCTTAACCTCCCACATCAAAATGGGTTCCAAATCTAGGTTTGTTATAACTCTTCTATTATTTTTTCTTTCCATTTTCTCCACATAAAACCTTATGAAAACCCACATTACACAGACTAGCAGAATTATATAGCTGACATGAACCACAGTGGTCACATTGTCCAACCATTACTTGTAAAAGAAATTTCCCTTTACTCTCTCCAATAATTAATCGCTTTAGACTTCTCTTGGAAAACTCTAGTGAGAGGGACTGTCCCTTCTCCTGAAAAACCCATTCCATTTTTTGGAGCCTAAATCTTCCTTTTTTCATCTATCATTCATTATTCCTACTTCTTCCTTCAAGGACCAAGCAGAATAAGTCTAATCTCTGTTCAAATGGACAACCCCAAACAGTTCCTTGCATTAGCCCCTTACTTTAGATAAATAAATTGCCAATCAAACTTTAAGAATAAAAAAACAAAATTTTATAGTAGTTACAACTCTATTCTCTTTGAAAATTATTAACCAGAAGCAAAACTTTATATTGAAAAAATGAACAAAATCTAGTTCTATTCTTTCTATTCTTTCTTTCACACACATACATATCCTACTTCTCCAGTCTTAATGGTTTTGCTCATTTTATTCATTTTCCCCATTTGTGGAAGAGCATCAAATCTCATCCCCACTTATGGAAGCTCTCTTCCTTCAAGGGAAAATTTACCATAATGAGTTTTTACCTCAATTCCATGCTTCCACTGAACGTTTCCTATGTCCTCTCAGATAAAAGTGACCTACCTCTGTCGTTCAAAATTTTCATACTACTTTATCTAAATCAATTATTCTCCTTTGTATCAAAATAAGTTATAGAAGTGCATAGTATGCATACACATAAATTACAGTACAATAATTTGTAATTTGTATTTGAACACTGTACATGTAAATTCATTGGGAGTTTTGTATCTTTGTATTTCCAGTGTTTATTCAAATGTCTTTACATAGTAGATAATAAACGAATGTTGAGCCCAACTTTAAAGATAATTCTTATTTCCGATGATATAGACTCTCTGTCCTTTTGCCAAAGAGGACAGAGAGGAAAAAAATATTTGTTTATACTTCTCAGTTCTAATTCACCTGCAAAAAATTTGAATTATGTGACCACTTCACAGAGTTGATTATATGGACTTGGGGCCCTCGCTGTGGTGGGAAGGGGAAGATCTCACATGACTAGACATGAGGATTCTAATACAGAGAGAATGACTAAGAAAGTGAGGCAGATTTTGAGAGGGAGAACAAGAATATTTTATGATTAAATATGTAAAAAGGGGGAAAAGTCCCTATTACAAAGAGCTATTGAAAATAAAATATAAAGCAATTGCTTACTGATGGAGAAAAGATCATTCTGATAAGTCCAAATACAACATAGAGAAGGCAGGAGAAATATGACACATTCCTTGTCTAAGGAAACAAAAATCATACATAAAATATTGATTTTATTTGTATCATTACTTTTTGTAGGTATAAGCATGTAATTTTATATTTGATTTTTAAAATGGCAATAAAGAAAGAATATCATTGGGTATGGATGCATGTATGAATATATATACACATTAGAGAGATTTGTCTACATAGACATATTTATACACAGAACAATACTTTTGTGTATATACTTATACACACACACATTTATATAAAAACACATTCATAGGTAGATGTGATCATTGTCTTCAATCATAGAGATGTAGAATTTAGAGTTTTAAGACACCTTTAAAATTTTTTCTTTCATAGTACAGATGGGGAAACTGAGATCCATAATTTGAAGTTATTTGCATATACTTCAGAGATGATAAATACAAGGGAAAGGATTCAAAACAATTCCGGTTATGACAAATTTAATGATGTTTTCCCCCAATACACTTTCAAACCTGCTTATCTATTATGACTTTGTTTTTTAATAACAAGAATGTGGGAGCAAATAGGAAGGTAGCAGGGGAAAAAAACACCTTTCTTATCTCTCCTTCATGTTTGCTAGGTTAACAGTTGAGGACTAGATGTGTCACGAGAACATTTGAGTTTGATTCTCATCTGTGGCACTTACCAGTTATGTCACTTTTTGAGCTTCTATTTCTTTGTCAAATAAAGTGATTAGCCTAGAGGATAGGACTTTCTAAGAATTCCTTGCAGTTTTTAATCCTTTGATATCAAAAAGGCCAGTTGAGATTCATCAACCCTATTGATCCTTCATTTTCCTTTGCTCAGCTGAATAATGAGCAAAACTGGTGATTAGGAAACGAAGTACTCTTCATAGAAATGCATGGCTCAGCATCCTGTAAGAAATAATGTGTGTTCATACACTTTAAGTCTCTCTCTTTAATGTCTACACTACACTAATTTCTGGTTACCAGATCTCTAGTTATGCTCTTCACATAATTCCGGTAGCACAACCTCTCAATTTTCATTTCACATAACCTTGACTTGATCATCAAAAAACCTTTGACTCCTTGTAGTTCTTTAGTGGAGATGACTAGCCTTAAATTCTATCCCATGAACAAATGCTACAGAAAAAAAAACTGTCTGATAATAAATAGTTCATTAAAAATGAGAAAGAGGAGACCTTTTGACTTTTTTCCTCTTTCTACAATGTGGAAGTTTTTTTTTTGATAGTAATGTATCTTCATGGCTAATTCATTTTGTTATTTTTCCTTTTGCTCCAAATTCATAAAGTATTCCTGAAACTATGATTTCCATTAGTGCAGGGGCGCCTTACACTGGGGTCAGTGAACTTATTTTCAAAATATTTTGATAAATACATGGTAAGACAATTGATTCCCTTTGCAATCCTAAATATTTTAATGTGCATTTAAAATATTATGTTGAGAAAGGGTACATCAGTTTCACTAGACTACCTAATGTGTCTATGACATAAAAAAAAAGTTAAGAACTCCTTTTTTAATGCAATGGTTTTAGGCCATCCTTTTCTTCAGTGTTTTTTCAATACCTAGCAAAACCCTTACTGTGACTTTTCTTTTCCTTCTTCAGTTTCCCAAAGATCCAAAATCTTTCTTACTCTTTTAAACCACTCTCAATAGATGACACTCCTGCTCTTCAAGCTTCCTTGCTTGCAAATTCCAAAAATCTCCTTTCTGTGCCAAACATTTCCTACAGATGATTTAACTCTTTATTTTTCAGAAATGATCAAAACTAGGAAATTCAAAGATAAATTTCTGGCTTTTTCCCCTTGCCCATGTACATACTCCTTTCAGCATAAATATTTATTTCTTTGCTGATCCCTTTGTTCAGAATAATAGATTATTAAACAACTCTTTGTAAAAAGAAATGTTTTAATTTGTATTACAACAAAATACTAGCTATTAGTTAATATCACAAATAGATGAGTGCTATAAAACTAAAATGAACAATTTGATATCATGCTAAATATTTAAAATAAATTTAATTAGTACCTTTGTTTTTTACCATGTTGTCTTTATCTAACCATGAACAAATTCTGTCCTTTCACTTATTTGTCATCCTTTATTTTTGTATAGATCAGGTATATTTTATAGGTATATTTGTATGATTACTAAGTGTACTGACAGGTTAACTGCCAGATATTTTTTGTACTTTGTATTTATTTTGCACATAAGCTTTCTTTCTACAATTTCTATTAATTTTTGTTAGAACATTAGCAACTAGCTTCAAATTAATATGACCTCAATACTAGTCTTGATCTTATAAATTAAAGGGTGCTGATGAATAAGACCTTTGTCCAAACACTCTCTAGAAACTATTGCTATGAACTGTCACACATATTTCTACTCCCTGTAGTCATCTTTTTTAAATATGCTCAAACACATCCATGAATGGTAGTGGTAGCTGTAGCCTCAGTAGAATTGACAGTAGTAATACCAGTGGTATTGGTGGTAGTAGTAATAGTAATTGTGGTACTAGAGGTAGTGGTAGTAGTGGTAATAGTCATAGGTGATATATACAAGCCATCTCAAAAGTCTTTGTATAGTTTTAAGCTATTGATATTTGAGATATTCTAAGACTTTCGGGACCCTTCACACAGCACATGAATATGTGGAAAGAAAATTCCTCAGAATAACCTGGTACCCTCATTTTGCATTTAGAAAATCAGCAGCTTTCAGAGGTTGCAACTTGCATGTGATGACAGAGTGTCTGGGGGAAGTTATAACCTCTTTTCTGACTACAATCTGTTTCATTTTTCAAAAAGTCTCCTAAAATGAGGATATTAATAACACCTACTTCAAAGGGTTATCATCAAGACAAATGAGATAATAGTTGTAAAGCACTTATTAGCACAGTGCCTGGCACACAGTAGGTACCTAATAAATGCTTATTTCTTTACTTGACACAGAGACAAGTTATTTGAAAATGATTCATATTCAAAGTAGAAATGATGACTGCTAAGCATACCACTCTCCCTGTGGGTATTTGCATTTCAAGTAGGATGTTTGAATCCAAAGAGAATTAATCTTTAGTGGTAAATTTTCAGATTTCAGTGCCCAGTGAGTGAAGGAGATTATTAGATGGGAGTTTTTTCTGGTCCCATTGAACAACATTATACACAATGGCCACTACTATGATACATAACACCGACACTTTGATTATTTAGAAATATCTGGATGTTCAGTAATAAGTGATGATGATAAAGATAAGTGACATCCATGTATATTTTAAGGATTACAAAACATTTTATCTATGTTATCTCACTTTATCCTTTATCCTCTGAAATTCTATTTTAATATCGTTTTGAACATTGGAAACTGAGGCTTAGAGGCATTAAGTGACTTGCCCAGGTAAAACAGGAGTTCCCAACCTGTCAGTTGCAACCATCTTGTTAATCTTGAAGCTTCAACGGACCCATCTATAATCTAACTACTGTTGCTCCTCTCCACTACCTGTAGTTCCAAAGTTCCAAAGAAGAAGAGAATGTTACAGTTTGCCATTAACTCTTCTTAATCATCAGGGTATTTTCTCAATGGACACTAAGTAAGATTTGTGATGTTAGATTATACCCATATCCCTTCTCTATTAGTGATCATGACATTATGGGGAATTGAAAAACCATTAGCAACATACCTTGAAGATACAAGGTCCTGGGGCAGCTGGGTGGCACAGTAGATAGAGCAATAGACCTAGATTCAGGAGGACCTGGGTTCAAATCTAATCTCAGATACTTCCTAGCTGTGTGACCTGGGCATAGCATTTAGCCATGATTGCCTAGCCCTTGCTGCTCTTCTTTCTTTGAATTGATACTAAGAAAGAAAGTAAGGGTTTTTAAAAAAAAAGATATTTCAGGAATTTTGTTCAAATTAATTTGATGAGGACTTTGAGGACATCAAAAAGTTATAAGATTAACCAGTTTTTTCACCTTTTATCCAGTTGTTGATGCCATGTAGAAACAACTTTTACCTACCCACAGTATTCACTGTAGCGTCATCGAAGCTATCTCCATACATAGGAATCATTGCATTCTTTGTACTTGTATCCCAAGTACCTAGCATGGTGCCCAATATATATCAGGTGCTTAATACATAGTTGATTGATATTCAACTTTCCACTTGTCATTCCTTCTAGCTTTGAGAAATAGCATTGAGAATTTTCATTGCTCAATACTATAAGAAAATAATTTACCTTTTCATTAGAAGGTTAAAGAAAGTGAATCGTTTCCCTTTTCATATTCTTAAATATAACTACCCCTCATTGTATTCCAGTGAGAATGTTCTGATTCAAAGACCTTGCTCTTTTCTGTCCCAAACCATATTACTCCTTGGACATGTTTAAGAGATTTATTTCTCCTTGACTATGTTGATTAGAAGTAAAATTGATATGAGAAGCCACAAAAGGCATATAGACACGGGCTCCTCAAAATCATATGTGTTTATGAAGCTTTAACCAGCCTCTATCTTCCATTCTATATCTGCTCTCTATCTATGAAAAATAAAGAAAGATATATTTTTCAACAAGATGATTAATTACATAAAGGTAAAAGTCATTTAAAATCATAACTCATTTTGTTTTAAAATTATTTGGTCCCCTCCCAGACATTTAATATTATTTTCCCAGAGAAATGCCCACCTTCAGGTCTAAAAAAAAGATTCCTCTGACCCACAAAGGAGGGACGATTTGATTGAAATGGATACTTAACTCATCTCTAATGGGCAGGGACACTTGCATCATGCAGGTGTTTGGGAGTAGGGAGTTTCAGAGGCACTTGGGTTGGTGAAGTTTCCAAGATTTGAGTTTGACATCCTGAGAGGGCAATTAATGTGCCCTCTTTAGGGATTAATGTTCCCTATTATTCACTTTCTTTCTGATTTTATACACCCATCTTCACATATTAAGGCTCAGTTACTTCCTTTGTCTACAATTTTCAGACTGGTCAGTTCATCATAGTTCATCTTGGTGGCTCCTTCTTTTGTTTTATTTTCATTCTTAACTTCTGTCCCTTCTTCCTCTCTCTCTTTTCAGACATCTAAGGCTTGAATATTCTCCTGTCATGTGTCTCACTGTATATTATCTTTCATCCATAGTGCACCTTTCTATGGAATACCTTCCTGGTCTTTTATTTGGCTCTTTTGAAATAGTTTAATCTCATGTAGAGTTTTAAGCTATAAGTTGTTGCATACCTTTTAGTAAATCACTTTTTAAACATTTCTTTTTCTATCTAAAACTCTTGGATTCAAAAACCCTCACTACATACATATCTTTCATGGTTGTCACAAGGATAAAATGAAAGATTAAAAATATTTGATAAAGAACATTATTATACATATCATTTCTGGATGTTAGTAGGTATGCAGAGAAGACTAGCACTTCTAGTGTGAAGACTAGTGCATCCATCTGCAATCTCTATCCATCACCCAACCCTCTCCTGCTGGGTGCAGCTGGGTTGTTCTGTGGAGCTACCAAAAGTAATGTTAAGCTTCCCTTCCCCCTCCAAAAAAAGAGAAACCCTAAGTTTGGAGAATCTTAAGAGTTCTTCTAGGTCCATTTCCTTAGCTTGGCTCTGAGATAGAATTATGTTCCTTTAGCAAAACCTTAACTCTAAGGTTGGCATCTGGAGGGCTTGTCTAGAACTGTTCTCTTATTTGGATTCTTGAGAATTTTCCACACTTCAAGCAAAAGGTACAATGCTCAGGAAAATCAATGGCAAGCTTTATCTTCCTTCAGATTATTCTTGCAGGAATTAGATGGCAACTCAAAGTCTTCTTCCACTTCTCTCTTCCATGTAATAGAGAGATGACAACACAAGCTTATGGTCTATTCCCAGATGAAACTTGGATTCTCAGATTCAACTCTGAGGTCTTTTAGAACTCATTTCGAGGTTTGAACTTGACAAATCCAAATAAAAATCCAAGGCAAGTTCTGTTGTGTGAAATGATTTACCTTTATCTCATAATGAAAAACAAAATTTTATATATCCCAGTCCATCCACATCTAGACAACATACAATTTTCTCGTCATCACCAAAGAGTTATAGGTATGAGGGTTTCCCAGCTACTGACTTCAAAATTTACGTGTCAATAATATGAATATTAGATGTTGAGAATCAATAGACTTTAGCCATCTAAACTCTGAGTATCTTTTTTCTGAAGGCTGCTTTCTCTCTTCATTTTTCTTCTTCACATTACTGTTAATAAAAGTCTATGAAAAGAATAACATAGGGTAAATTTATTTGAAGCAGTACTTAAATGACAGTTGAGGACACACTTTTGGGAAAGACTTTTTTATGTCAAATTGATACAAAGTCCTAGAGAGACTTTAGGAGAAAACTGACTTTAAGATGATGGCTAATCAGAAAGAATTTTCTATTTAAACTTTAGTATAAATCAATTGTTACATTAAACAAGTAAACTAATATAGTTAGGGATCAAAAAAGAAAGTATTTTACTGTTCCTAGGCTTTCAAGTGCTATGATGACTGCTGTCCTCCATTCAGGACCTATATGTACCACTTGTATTACCCAAGAACTTGACTTGTTATCTCTCCCTATTGATTGTTGCCTCTATCATATTTTCTCCAGGCTAGAATCCTTTCATCCACCTCTTATGCAAGTAGATTTAGCTTTACAACTTCTATCCTATCTCCCTTATCTTTGGAAGAATCATGTTGCTCTCCTATAGTGTTTTTAAAACTTCTTTATTTGTTTTTTGTCTCTTTTTACATTATCCAATAATAAATAAAGGACAACAAACAATAACCAAAAATAAAAGTTATAAAGTTACAAAACTTTTAAGAGCTAACTCTCATCTTTCATTTAAATATAACAACAGGTTTAGATTTTTTCTTAGATACCAACTCCTATTTTTGGTGGTTCCATGACTTGGAGTTAATTGCCACCAATTGCCCCCTAGACCTGAGTTGAATGTGATTGAGGATCCTCATACCAAGAAGAAGTATTTGTTAAATACCAAATAACTCCTGGAGACATAAATACAAAGAAGGAAAATATCCTTATTTGCAATGAATTTATATTCTAAGAAGGGAAACAACCGTGTGTGTGTGTGTGTGTGTGTGTGTGTGTATGTGTGTGTATAAAATAAACATAATGTTAATACATATTCTTATGTATTTGTATTATAGACACATAAAAATATAGAAGTTAAGTACATAGTAGTTTGAGTGGGACAACATTAGCAATGGGAGCAGAAGAAAAGACTTCCTGAAGAAGTTGGTGTCTGAGCTGCAACTTAAAGAAAGACTTTGGAGTTTAGGTAAAGGAGTGCACATAGGGATAGTCAGTAGAAAGGCATGGAGAAAGAAACTGTAGTGTCATTTTTTTCTAACTTAATTTTTTTCAATTTAAATTGATTTTATTTGTTACATTAAAATTTCCATATATCTCCTTCCCTCTCTATCCTCCCAGCACTAGAGAAGGCATCATATGACATATATTATATATGGATATATATGATATATACATATGTATAGAAATATCATCTATGTTTCTATTTATCAGTTCTTTTTCCAGAGGTGAATATTCATGGTTGTTATTTAAACAATATTTCTGTAGCTATATATTATATTCTCTTGATTCTGCTCATTTTGCACTTAATAAGTTCATTTAGGGCTTTCCATATTTTTTGAAAAAATTAACCTGCTCATCATTTCTTGCTATGAAATAGTATTTCATCACAATCAAATGCCACAACTTGTTCAGTCATTCCCTAATTGATGGGCATTTCCTAAATTTCTAGTTCTTTGCCAGCACATAGGGAGCTGCTAGAAATATTTTAGAACCTTAGGTAACAGACTTAATAGTGAAATTGCTGGGTCCTAGTGCCATTACTAAGGAAAAGAGAGATCAGGTTGGCTGGATCACAGAGTACAGTAATGTCCAATGAGACTGGAAAGGTAAATTGAATATAGGTTGTATAAGGCTTTAAAAACTTAATAGTATTTTGTCTTTTATTCTACAGGCAATGGAAAGTCACTAGAATTGACTGAACAGAGGAATCATATGGTCACATTTGCACATATAGAAAATTACTTTGTAGAATGTACTAGAGTAAGGGAGAGACTTAATGCAAGGAGACCAATTCAGAATCTATTGCAATAATTTTGGGTGATAGGTGTTGAGCATTTGAACTGAGGTTGTGGCAACATAAATAGAGCAATTTCTAATGCTGGGCATATTGCAAGACGATAACAGTTTAACACATCTACTAAGTTTCTGAGACTTTCTAAAACCTGCTTTCCAATACTATCTCAGTTATGAGAATCATGGTATATAGAAAGAATTTTTATCTGCCTTACTTGATTCAAAACCTTCTTTCTTCCTGACAGCCTTGATTTTTCCATGTTTCAGAAGAATCTAATCTGTCCCTCGACTTCTTAATAAAACAAAATCATATCTCTATTTAGTCCACAAAAAATTCTTCCTGTGCATATCTATTCAACAATGATTGGAATTCCCTTCTTTGCCTTCCCTGGTAATCTAAAATGATTCTAGTTTCTTGGGGGTGCTCTATTGTTTGGCTTTGCCTTCTTCCTCCTAATTCTAGTTATTTTCTTAGAGGCATATTCTCTACTTAGTTGTTAAATGTAATTTATTCCTTTGGTAGAACTAGACTGATTTATTTCCTTTTTTAGTATTGAGGCATAACTGAAGCCCAGTTGCTCTCATAAAGCCATATCTCCTGTTGATCATGGAAACAGCGCTTAACCATCCATTTTTTTTAAACCCTTGTACTTCGGTGTATTGTCTCATAGGTGGAAGACTGGTAAGGGTGGGCAATGGGGGTCAAGTGACTTGCCCAGGGTCACACAGCTGGGAAGTGGCTGAGGCCGGGTTTGAACCTAGGACCTCTTGTCTCTAGGCCTGACTCTCACTCCACTGAGCTACCCAGCTGCCCCCACCATCCATTTTTAAAAATCGATTTCCCTACAATTAGAAAGGTTGAGCAAGAGATTAAATATATCATTCTACTTCAAAGACTGTCCCATTGTAGAGAGGAACAAAATATCTGTTCCCAATCTGAAGGACACCTCCAGGTCCCAGATTATTTGCAGATCTCAAAGAACAGGCAGGAACTGAACCAATCTGAAGGACACCGCCAGGTCTCAGATTATTTGTAGATCTCAAAGAACAGGCAGGAACTGAACTCCATGAACTGTCATGTTACCATGCAAAGCTAATCAACTGTTCTAACCACATATAGTTTTTCTTGGATGATCCTTTCATCAGATACAACCTCTTTTACAGTGGTAATTTTACAATGGTAGAATCTAGGTTCATGTGGTAAAATATCTTGTATGTATAGCATTAATAACTAACAATTCCCACCAAAAGGAAGTATGATCATTTCCCTATAACATCTTTAAATTTAATACTCTTTAATGTTGTCATTAGCTATATAATATTTGTGGTTTTAAAATAAATAACAGCATGAAACAATATTTGAAAAATGTGTCATAATCATGACATCCATACTTATTCATACCCTAATTTCAGGCAAAAACTCTAGTAGATAATAAACAGCCCTTGATACTGAACTGTCAAATTAAAATATAAAATGATGATAGAGATATAGCAATATTTTCAAAAACAAATAGCTGGAATTTGTATGATGTTTCCCCAAAACACAGAATTTGTAAGTTGGAAGAGACCTCTGATTCAACTCATTCACTAATGGAATTTCCATTATGCCTTGCTGGTATATAATCATCCAACCTTTGCTTAAAGACCACTAAGTGCCAGAAACCAGCCAGCAGTTCCAGGGGGTCTGGGAAGGTGTATGGTTTAGGTGAGAAAGAAGAGAGTCAGAGACACAGTGGACTTGTGGAAGTTGTTCTAAGCACTTCCTGTGAAATTTTATTTTTTATACCTTTCTCTCATAGTCACACAAGTGCTGGGAAAATTTACATTTCAAAATCAAAACATAGAAGAACTCAAGGTTATACTAGTTACATAAGAGTTAGCACACAAAATGTATTTCTACATATAGATTATACCTAGTCTAAACAGTCTTCAAGGCTACCAAAACCCTACTTTATCTCCGTTTTATTTTAGTAAAAAGAACCTTCAACCTATTTCAAAAGTGGATTAAAGTGTGAGAACTCTCAAATTTGGGGGGACAAGTCTAACGATGGGAAAGTAGTGAAGCGTGAGAATATTTTGGTTTATTCATACTGTGTCCTTGAAACTCTTGAGAGAGAGAGAGATTAAAACAGCTTCTGCTATTTTACTGAGGATAAGAACTGTTAACTCATTAAATTCTGGTTTATTATAGAGTAATTAGGGGATTTCTATAAAGGGATTTTATATCTATACTACAAAACTTGAGGCTATCCTTAAAATATAGATTGTAATAATTTCTATAATAAAAAGTATTGATCAGAAGAGAGTCACGCAGAGTGGTCTGATTGGGTTATCCATCCATCCTGTGGCCCAATTTTCAGACAACAGGGATCTATGCAGGGCTCTGCCATCTGCAGTGACTTGATTGAAGCCTGGTGGAGAACCCTTATTTCTCCAAAGGGCTCTCAGTAACTAAGGATGAAGAACATAACATTTTTCAAAGCAAACCATTTCACCTTGAAATTAGAGGAATTCAGAATTGGTTACATAGGTGGAATCACATAGTAATCACTAATGTTTAAATGTCAATGAGATAGGTTATCTTTACTAGAATATTACAGGGATTTTTTCTTTTTCCTGTCCTTTAACATTTTTATCAATAATTTAAATAAAGGCAAATATAGCGTGCTCATCAAATTTTCAGAGAAATCACTAACACACTGAAATACAAAGTCAGAACCTAAAAGGATCGTATATGAGGGAAAAATTGTTCCTACTTCTGCCTCCTGGAGTGAAATACATCAAATATAACCACTCTTTCCTATGACGTCATTTCAGATATTTTAATATACCTATCATGTGCCTCTTAAATATTCCTTTTTCCAGGCTAAACTTCTCCTGTTCTTCCATCTAGTCTTCATATGACACAGACTCAAGGCCATTCACCCTGTCACTCTTTTCTGAAAGTTTTACAGTTTATCAATCCTTTCCTACCTACCCCACTAGAAATGAATATTATATGCCAGTTGAGAACAGAGAAGGAGAGAGTATTGAGATGTGTTTAATCTAGGCTTTTGGAAACTATGACTCTTTTAATGCAGTCCAATATCATATTTTTGCAAAAAATCACTTTCTCACTATGCCCTGCCCATCTTGGACTTTTAAAGTTGATTTTTTGTTCTCATGTATAAGACTTAATGATTATATCTATTTAATTTCAAATTATTAGATGCTGATCAATTTGCTAGACTATCAAAATCTTTTAGGATCCAGTCATCCAGTATGTTAACTATACTATCCAGCTAAACACCATCTGTAAATTTGGTGATCATGTTATTTATGCCTTTACCCAAGATAATTATAAAAAATATCAAACAGTATAGGTTAAAGTACAGATCATTGGAATATTCCCCTAAAGATCTCCTTCCATAATAACACTGAATCATTAAAGACAATGATTTGAGTCTTCCCATCCAATCAATTTCGAATCTATCTAATCGTGTTACTTTCTAATTTCTTGAAAGATAGTGTTTAAATCTTTTTTATCATAACTTTCAGATAGTCCATGAATTCTGATATTATCTCTTTTCAAAATGTTTTCCAAGTCAGTTGCTTGGAAAATAATAAGATATTTCCTATCATCCATTTTTTTCTTTATTGTGAATTAGTTTTATTATTTTTTGTTATGTTAAGAAGTTATCAGCTTCCTTTTGTTCAATTCTAATTTTTAATGAATTATGTTCTTTGGTGAGTTTGGGGTTTCTTTTTCCAATTAGTTGATCTTTCATAATTCCTATATTTTCTCACATTGTTTTAAATTTTTTTCTATTTTTCCCTCAACTTCTCTCATTTGGTTTTTAAAGTCTTTTTTGAGCTCTTCCAAGACTTCTTTTCAGGCTTTAGTCCATTTTCTGTTTTCTTTCAAAGATTTAGCAATAGATGCTTTAATTTCAGAAATTCTTCTGAATTTGAACTCTGATCTTTATTTTCAAAGAAGTGATCTGTTGTTGAGTTCTTTCCCTTTTGCTTATTTATTTTTTTTTCCATTTTTAGCAGCCTATTTCTTAATTATCAGCTTTATGCAAGTGTCAGGTTCTTCTCCCTGTGTGGGGAAGATAAAGTCTCAGGGTTTAATGTTTCCTGAGTACTCTGAGGGTCTTTTGATCTCTTGGTTCTTTTGATTACTGTTACAGGATCACAAGTAATGCTGTAGTCTCTACAGAGGCTGTGAGCATCTTTTTAGCCCCCTATCCTATAGCAGCAATCAAGAACTCTATTTTCTCAGGGTTCCCTCATTTGTATGGTCACTCCTTCTTTGGTCACGGTTGGATATAGTACCTGGTCAGCACCAGTAGGCCCACAGTTTTCTCTTACAGTCAGCTGTTGAAAGGTTCTGAGCTGAGGCTTTGGTCCATACAGCTGCCTTCAGGTCCTGCCATCTGCTTATTTAGTTATTAGATGGCCATCTAGAACTCTCCCAACTTCCTTTCAAGTTGTGTTACATTTAACAATTATTTCTCCCCAACTTTTAACTACTTTTGCAGCTTTAAAGTAGCTCAGAAACATTTTGTGCACATTGGTGGTGGTGTGGTGGGAATTTGGAGAGTCAGGTAATCTTCAAGATAGCCCCAAGGAAAAAATAAATAAATAAAAAGATAGCCCTGAGTTTGAACTGAAAACCTCTTTCAAAAGATACACCAGATAGATGTGGCAATCCAGTCAAAGGCCAGAACGATGTCTTTATTGAGCAAAGGAGGATGCTTAGAGAGTATTCTAGGTATGGAACACCAGTAAATTACAACAGAGAGCAAACCAAGGATACAGAACCTACTAGCAGATAGCCAAGCAGCCAATTGTACATTCCAGTTGTGCTTTCACACAGTCTAGAAGCCTAACAGAGTTATCCATAGATCAATGAAATCACAAGATCATTCAGCTATTATCATTAGCTCTGAAGAGAGGGTTGTAGAAAGCTAGAAACAGGGTTGGAACATTGGAAGGATCTAGTAGATTTGAACTATGAACCAATTAGATAGTTAGGAAAAGCTCATGTGCTTTGTGATAGTCTGAGTGCTTCTCTCCTCTTTACCTTTGGGGAGGTCTTTAATCTGTGTTTTATGATTGTTCTGTGGTCCCTTAAGACTCAATTGTGGTAACATTCCTCCTGGTTGAAGCAATTTGTCTTCACAGTTCACAGATGGAAGGGAGATTATCTTCAAATTTGATCAATTACTTGCAATCTGTTTGAATAGTGTGGTACTCTAACCTCTATGCTCATGGTAATTGTGATTATTATAGCAGGAACTTTACTACATAACTTCAGAAGTATTCTACATTTGTTTCATTTGAAGCTTCTTCTTTGGACGGTGTCCATGTCTCACCATGTTTGACATATCAAGGGAGTAATACTCTGTGGAACTAAAAAGGATTTTAGTCACAAAATTATCTATCCAAATCCACTCATTTTAATGATGAAAATAATGAGAGTCAAGGAGGTGAAGTGAATTGCCTGAGGTCACCCAATTTAGTTGCAAAGCTTAAACTGACCTCTTAAACTAAAAGGCTCTCATTCAAGAGTTCCTTTCCCTCTATCATGAGTGATCTAGGAAGAATAAAAATAATAATGATGCATACATGCATGATGACTACTAATAATGTTCATCTCTTCTCTTTAATTTGGCTTTACTTTTGTCAAGATAAAGTCATTAGCATGATGTAAGATTAATCCAAGAATATCAAGTTAGATATAAATGCTTGAAGAAAATTTTATCTAAGATAGGCTCTTAGGAAGAAGTCTCCAATGGTCTTTATTGTTTTACCATTGCTCTACTATATTTAATGAGTTTACAATGCATTACAAGTTTGATAAATTACTTTTTGAGATGATAGCACAGAATAATTATAATAAATAATAATAATGTTTTCAGATTTACAAAAGCCTTTGCCGACATAATTTCATTTGCTTATTATAATAACCCTGTGTTGTACATATTACAAATTTTAACCCAGTTTTAAACATAAGGAACCTGACTTTCAGAGAGGTTAAGTGACTTCCCCATGGCCAATATACTTAGCAAGTGTCAGAGGTGGTATTTAAAGATAGATTTTCTCCACTCTAAATCTGGCTCTCTATTTAGCATTGGAAATCCTAATTCTTTTACCTCTTATTTCCCCAAATTGATATTCCCTGAAGAAATTCATGCAGAAGTTCCCCTACCTATTCTTAAGTTTAGAAATAACTAATAATATATTTTTTACTTTATTGGTGTGTGTCTTTATTTTGGGGACTTGGTTATGTATGAGTATTCTCTCACAACATGACAAATATGGAAATATGCTTTGCATGATCATACATGTATAACCTAGATTAAATTCTTTAGTATCTCAGAGCAAAAGGAGAGGAAGAAGAAAGAGAATTTGGACCTTATAATGTTGTAAAATGTATGTTATTAATTGTTATTAGATGTAATTGGAAAAAAATATATTATTTTTAAAAGAAATCGCTAATAATCACTTAGGGTGATTGAAATAAGGCCAATCAGTTGGATAATTAGAAATGGTCACAAAGAATGAATGGCTTTCTAGCTCTCAGTTTCATTACTCTGTCTAGCAGCACTGATTTGTAATTAAAAGGTGGGAATTATTGTGCTTTAACCAGATCAGAATAAGTCCTTGAATCACTATTTCTTTAAAAACCTGTCTTTTTCTTATTTTGCCATGTTTAATGGAGCCTTAACCACATTGCATTGGGACAATGAAGCTGACTCTCCACAGGAACATACAGAATTGTCTTCCATTTGTCAGCAATTCAACAAGAGTGATAAACAATATAATAAAAACATCTAATAAACAGGCATAACCCAATTTCTCCAAGATCCCAGTCTCCAGAGTGTACAGAAATTGTTTCACTCCCAGGAATTAAAGGAAATACACTATTATTCTGCTTAGTGTCCTTTTGCTATCTTTTTCTACCAGTCAATAAAGGAGTTAAGACACTCCAACATAGTGCTAATGCAATGTTCTAGAAATGCACAGTTTGCTTGGTGTCTTGTGGCAAAGATTCCTACTTGTGAACAAAAGACTTTTTAGACAAAGTTCCCATTGACTCACACATCCTAATAGAGAATCAGAAACTGCAAGCCAGAACCTCTCACATGTTAGAAAATAAATTCAGTGCAAACTGGAAGCCAAGATGCTTCAGTGACCCCTGGCTTTTTCATTTGAAACTGTTTTGTTGCTGGCAGGGACTTGTAACTGCTATTCCATGAGTCTAGCTCATTGTTAAGCTGCTGCTATCCCACCTCATCACTTCCTCGAACACACTGCTTCTCTCAAATCTCCCCACCGAGGAGCTCTGGGAGTAGTGGTAGATTACAAAACATCTGATCAATGGCTGTAAGTAACCAAAATTCGTGAGCTATGGTTTCCTGAGAAGGGAAAAAAGTCAACATAGATTTGAGCCACTATCTAGCAAGGTAATGAGTCTATGATTTAGGAAGAATTTAAAGCATTTCCTTTTTGGAAAATGAGATTCACTACATTTTGGTCCATTCTGAAGGAATTTTACTCATAGAATTAGTTATGTTAAATAGTTTGACAAATGTTAGAAACCACCCCTCTTGCAAACATGTTAGTGAGGAATTAAGGTCTTGATTGTAAGCTCTTTGAGGGTAGGGAGATGTCATATATCTATTCATCACTTAAAATACTTTCGTTTTAATATATACTCATTAATTTTTTTATTGATTAATTAATTTTTATTAATTGAAAATTTCTCCATGGTTACATGATTTCGTTCTTTCCCTCCTTTACTCCCACCCCCTCCCATAGCCAATGCACAGTTCCACTCAGTTTTACATATTCATTAAATTTTTGAATGATTGGATGAGTAAATGAAATGGATAAATGAAAGATTTTGCCTTATAATTTATGTGTATGATTAAGTTCAAGAAAAACAATATTAAGGGGCAGCTGGGTAGCTCAGTGGAGTGAGAGTCAGGCCTAGAGACAGGAGGTCCTAGGTTCAAACCAGGCCTCAGCCACTTCCCAGCTGTGTGACCCTGGGCAAGTCACTTGACCCCCATTGCCCACCCTTACCAATCTTCCACCTATGAGACAATACACCAAAGTACAAGGGTTTAAAAAAAATTAAAAAAAAAACAATATTGAGAACCAGAATAGATTTGCACAATAATAATTTTCTCTTATTCTAAAAATATATATAAACATACATATATATACCAAAGATAGATATAAACAAATAATAAGTTAGTAACTTTGTCCACTTAATTGGAAATGTGAGTGGAATTCCCCTTTCACTCATTCCATGGCAAATTACCCAATATTATTATATTAGATGTGATTTTAACCAGATGCTTGTGTTATTCCACTAATTGTAGAATCAACTGCAATTTTATTTTATTTGGTAATGGTTTTCTTAGACTTCATAACATTTCCTTTATACTCTATACTATTATCATTCCATCTCTGTATGTTTTCTTGTACCCACTTATATCTTTTTGTGGAACCACTAAAGTGAGAAGAGAGAATGCCTGTGCTAATCTACCATTGATTGGACTTGTCTTTTTCCCCAGAGGGACAAGCAATAATCTCACCCTTACCAGAGATGTCCAAGTAAAGACCAGATGGGCACTTTTCTTATCTAGCACAATGCCTGGCTCATAGACATTTAATAAATGCTTATTCATTGTTTAAGGTACAAGGTATACTAGATATTCCCTTTCAACACTGAGTTTCTATGATTCAATTATGTTTTGTTCTGTCATCTCATAACTAAAAAACCTTCTTAGAGCAGCTAGGTGGCTCAGTGGATATAAAGCCAGGCCTGGAGACAGAAGGTCATGGGTTCAAATCTTGTCTCAGACACTTCCTAGCTGTGTGATAAGCAAGTCACTTAACCCTATTTGCCCAGTCCTTAATACTCTTCTGTTTTGGAACTAATACTTAGTATTGATTCTAAGGCAGAAGGCAGAAATTTAAAAAAAAAAAAAACCTCTTCCTGAAATATGAAGGAGAGAAATAAATATAAATACCATCAACAGTAATTTAAAAATCTCTCCCAAAGGAACTTGACTTTTAGAAAACGAATTGCCCTATTTGTAAGGTTTCAGATTCTGTTCTAATTAAGCCAACAAGCAAAGGAACTGACACCAGTTAATCATAGAATTAAGAGTTATAAGGAGCCCCTCAGGTCATCTATTCTAATAGCTTCCCAAGTAGAAAGCCTCTCTATAATTACTTCAACAAGTGATTGTCTAGCTATTGCTTATGCACCTTCCTTTTCTGCGGAGGACAACACATTCCATTTTTGGACAGCTCCAATTGCTAGAAAATTTTTTCTTTTTCACAAAATCAATCTACATTTAATTTCTACAGCTTGTCCTTAGTTTGGCATTCTGGGACAGTAAAAAAGATATGTATTTCTTTTTCTGCATGACAGCCTCCCACTCACATCCTTCATAGTCTTCTTCTTTCCAGGTGAAATATACTAAGAATCTTTTTCCTAATCTTGCTAGAAGCCAGGGATCCCCGCCATTTCCATCCATTCTCCTTATTTTGTCACTGTTCTATCCTACTGGACCCTTGAACAGTCTCCCTAAGTTATATGGCTTTGATAGGTGAACCTTTTGCCTTATTTTGCCTTAGACCAGGTGTCCATGACACCTCCTCTTCCAACCCCTGTTTTCTAGCAACCCTTTATATGTTATTTCCCCCATCAGAAAGAAATTTCCTTGAGGGCAGAGACTGTCTTATTTGCCTGTATCTATCTCCAATGTTTTGGAAAGAATATTGCACACAGTAAGCACTTAATAAATGTTCTAGCTAGCTAACTAGATAACTCTCCTGGTATGTGCTGAAGTCAGCATGAACCAGATTGTAAGAGCTGATTATCAAATTTTCAGAGTAAACATTTATTCCTCAAAAATCAAATGCCACAAATAAAGGCTTGATTCATTTTTTATTCATTGTCTTTAAACTTTAAAAAGTGATGTAAAAATATTAATAAGGCAGATTAAATTTTAAAGTGTATTATGCTACATTTCTTTTTCCAAAGAGATAGTTGTTAAATATTATTCAAAACACTCCTGTATCTATCTCTTTATCTTTAACTGGTCTTTACAAGACAATGTTTTTTAATTTGGAGAGTTTTATTTGAGAGAAAAGATAAAAAATTTACTTTTGAATATAAGCCTAAAAATAACCATTATGAGAAAACTCAAAAAAGAGAATGTACTCACTGATAAAAATTATTGTAAAATATGACATGGCTTTGAATCTCCTTATTATTTTGATCATACTCCTCTGGATCAGAATGTGGATTTTTCCACTTGTTTCATTTACCTTCCATATAACAGTAGGAGAATCTTTAAGGAAGATATTCCAAAATTCCTTCAGTGTCATGACAAAAAAAGAATCCACTTACAATTTGGCACTTGTGGGGTATATAAGTTTGTATATTATTGAATTCTTTAGAACCACTAAGATTGATGAAGTTGATCTTTTCCAAGCTAAGATAAAAACTACAACTAAGCACCATGCATGAGGACCCTCACTTTCCTGATGTTAAACCTAGCACTCTATCAACACATGTTACCTCTCTGGGTACCTTACCTGCTTCCAAGGCCAGTGACTTGAACTCTCAAGATTTGTACCCACTTCTTGAGAGTCTCTGGAATTCTAATTAAGCTCTCATTATCAAGGATAACTTGGGATTCTGTCTTTTAGGAAAAAGGATAACCTTAAAAAGGCCTCCATCTTAAAG
This sequence comes from Gracilinanus agilis, assembly GCF_016433145.1. NCBI lineage: Eukaryota > Metazoa > Chordata > Mammalia > Didelphimorphia > Didelphidae > Gracilinanus > Gracilinanus agilis. Next base: position 105,864,673 of record NC_058134.1, read on the forward strand.
ACCCTCTTATGAATTATTCCAACCCAAACTATCATTTCCTTCATTTTGAAATATCAGATTTGAAGCTATAATATAATGTAATATGATGCAAGCAACCACCTATTCCGATAGACTCAAGAAAATGAGACCTCTTGAGGTAGAGGGAGATTTATGATTACATGACTGTGTGAGTAACACAGTCAGAATTTGTCCTCCAGTCTGTCAATATAATCCAAAAATTAAGTATCAAAAATGTCCAAAACATTCTTTAGTGTAGGGAGGAGAGGAAGGGAAGGAGATAACTGGGAATTTTAATGTAACCAACAAACAAATTAATTAATAAAATATCTAAAACACTATTCTATATTGCAAAGACAAAAGGGGCAGCTAGGAGGACCTGGATTCAAAACTGGCCTCAAATACTACCTACCTCTGTGACCCTGGGAAAGTCATTTTACCCTGTTTGCCTAGAACAATAGTAGATTATCATTTAGTTAGGTTTCAAGAAAGCACAGTTGGGCCTGGGGTAGTTGAAGTGGGTGCTACTGTCCCCTGGTGGGTGCTGCAGTGATCCAGGGGGGCAGTGATGGCCACAGGTGCATTTATCTTTCTATTAATTGCTATTAAAATTTTTTAAAAAAATTAATTTCCAGGGGGCTAAGTAATATTTTTTCTGGAAAGGGGGCAGTACACCAAAAAAGTTTGGGAACTGCTGAGCTAGGGTCTATTTACTGTATTCTTCAAGGTGAGTTTCCCTGGTGCTGTGAAAGGATTCTCAGAGCTTCCCACAATCTTTTTTCTAACTCACTAAGTGTAGTTTAACCAATAGCACTGATAGAAATGAGTGTGAGTTTAGAAAATGTTGATGTGGAAAAAAGGAGAGCACGAAGAAATCCAAGCCTGACTATAAACTAGCTATGTGACCTTAGGGGAATCATCTCATTTCAGATGGACATCAGCCAGCCTGCCTAACTCTCAGAATTTATTGTAAGGATGGATGAGGTAATGAATTTGGAAATTGTTTGGAAATCACAAAGGCTTGCATAAGTGAGAAGTAAAAAAAAACTGTTAACCCTATAGTTAAGACAGATGCAGACAGGAAGACAGATGTGTGGTACCCTAGGGTAATAGAGAAATCACAGATTTAGGAGTGTGATATGCATGATGTTTTTCACCCATCTCTCCTTTTTTTCTGCCATTCAACACTTTTTCTTCATCAACTCCATTCCTTCTTGTCCTTTATTTCCAACTAGAATTTCCAGCAAAAGTAGTTATGGTCTTCTGCTCACCTGTCAGGAATGATCCTTTTTCACCAGTTTTTGAGATATGTTACAACCTGCTAAGGTCTAGGTACCTTTTATCAATGACCTTGAAATTCTGCCCCTTGTTTTCAACCATACATGACAAACTGGTCCAGTGAAATTACCAGCACTGATGTCCACTTAAGCTAAGTTCATATAATAAAAGGATTTGGAATTAGAAAAGGACCATCTAGTTAAACCCTTCAATTTCCTGTCATTCATTAGTACAGTCATATCAGACTTTTTGTGATCCTAAGGATCATAGCTATTCATAAGCTATTCAATATTGTCAATATAAAATTCAATATTGTCAATAAACTATTCAATATTGTCATATTCTTGGCAAGGATGCTGAAGTGGTTTGCCATTTCCTTCTTCAGTGGACTAAGTTGATGCTTTTATCAGACAGTCAAAGATTAAGTGACTTGCCCAAGGTCTAGCAAATGTCTGGGTTCTTCATAATTCCAGGCCCACTCCTCTATACACTAAACCACTTAGCTGCCTCCTGAACCTTTTGTTTTACTGATGAGGAAACTAAAGAAATCTACCCTAATATACCCAGTGAATAGTCGAGTCAGGATTCATACCTAAGTTCTCTGATTCTAAATCCTGTTCTTTTTCTACTATGCCACATTGTCTCCTTCAGTTTTGTTAAGATATTTCAATATAGATGTTTTATATTCTAAATTTGCTCAGCTTCTGAAGTAGGCACACTGCCTTCATTCTGAGTCAATTTGTTTTATACCCAAAGCTTCAGAGATGTGTGGGAGAACTAATTCCTTTGGGACTAGACTGGTTTAAGCTACACCCACACACCCCATATAAAAATGTGTTTTTTCAGCCATTCTGATCTCTTGCTCACTTGTAGAAATGTATTTATCTAAAGAGAAGTGCTTTCCAAAAAGTCCATGTTATATAAACTCAGTATGAATAGTCTTATTCTTTCTCTTCCTCCTTCACTAAATAAACTCAACACATCCATTTATTTGACATAGATACAGACAGTGTGTCCATAATGTATAAGACTCTGAATAAGCATGCCTTCCTAAATTTTAATGACAACACTTTTTCCCCTAGCATTAAACAAATTGATGGTTTTGCTGCAATATGCTAGAGCTCCATATGCAATTATTCTGAATGATTCTTTCAATATTAAGATACTTTGTTTTAAAAGGACATAGTTCATCTCCAGATACAGGTGAACATGAAAAATGGGACAAATTAAATGATGAGATTGGATTTCTTTTCCAGATTATACAGAATGTCAAAAGCAAGAGTGAAGCAAACTTTGGAAGTTCTGTCTTTGGGTGTGTAACCAGCAGTCTCAGTCTCTCTCAATTCTAGCCCTCACTTTCTATTTCAAAATGTGATTTGGAATTCTTCCAACTTTCAAAAGGAGGAGAATGATGTGGTAATGCAGACCGAGTGTGAATCTGGGAGAGATGGTTCAGAGACATAGCTGTCTTTTTGTGTGACTCATGAGGATGTCAGCTTGGACTTTAATTCATAGAATTGCCCTAGCAGTTTCTGCCAAGCTCCCTTCACTTCCTTATTCCTCACACTGTAAATTAGAGGGTTCAGCATGGGTATTAAGAGAGCATAGAACAGTGAGATCATTTTCTCTTGAAGGATATTGGGGCTTGAGTGGGGCTGAATGTAAGTGAAAATGGTCATCCCATAGCACAAAATCACCACTGTCAAGTGGGAGGCACAAGTCTGAAAGGCTTTCTTCCTTCCCTCTGTGGACTGGATCTTCAGGATAGTAGAGATGATCTTGATATAAGACAGCAGAACCAAGAAGAATGGGGTCATGAGCAAAACGATACTAGAGGCCATAATTGCCACCTCATTGGAGGAGGTGTCCACACAGGCTAATCTGACTAAAGACAAGAGTTCACATGATATGTGGTCAATGACACGGTTTGTACACATGGGAAGCTGGAAAGTGATGGCTGTCTGCATGAGAGAGTTCAGAGAGCCACTGACCCAGGAGGCAGTCACCAGCCTAGCACACAAGCCAACATGCATGATGGCTGAGTAGCGCAAGGGGTTACATACTGCTACATAGCGGTCATAGGCCATTGTAGCCAACAAAACAAATTCAATCCCACCTAGACCCAGTGAGAAAAATAGTTGGGCAGCACAGCTCACATATGGAATTGTTTTCTGTTCTTTCAGGAAGTGCGCCAACATTTGGGGGACAATGCTGGTGGCATAAGAGACATCAACAAAGTTGAGGTTGGTGAGGAAGAAGTACATGGGAGTATGCAGCCGGGTATCCAGTCTGATAAGAATAATGATGAGGATGTTTCCAAGAAGAGCCAGCAGGTAAATGGACAGGAAAAGGATAAAGAGAAAGATCTGAGTCCCCCAGTCACTAGATAGCCCCAGGAGAATGAATGAACTTACCCAAGTCTGATTATCTGTTTCCATTAAATTGTGAAGGACAATCTGCAGGGAGAAGCAGAAAGAGGAAAGATCATAGTTTGAAAATCAAACCTTGGGTTTTCAAAGGAGGATTTTTATCACTCAAGGATTTTATTGATTAGTATGTCTTTCAGTTGGGAACAACAAGTAAACACAATTTACTCTAATAGGATGTGGTTAGTACAAATGGAATAAGCTTGGTGCCTTATCAAAGGAAGTGATCGAATCATCTGTATGACCATTGTGAAGGGACACTGCATAACTAATTCCTCATCCAGTAGGGAACTTGATTAGATGATCTCTAAAACCCCTTCCAAATATAAGACTCAGTGATTGTGGCTGTGGTCCCTCTGAGGATTAGTTTCACTTTGTTTCATTCCCATAGACTCAGTTGACTTTTAAACCTACTCCTTCAAGCATCATCACCTCTCATCTTCTCTGTAACTTTGTTCCATCAATCATTGTCTTATTTGAGAATTTTCAATCTGATTGACTCCTTTCTACCAATTAAAAGTGGTGCTTGTGTAATCCAGATTTAAAAGAGAAACTATCTCATTTACCTTAAAGTCTTACTCTCACACATCTTCCTTCAAGTGCAAGGCAGAATATGGGATAAAGCATGGAAATAGATCCTAGTTAGCACCAGCTCAGAGAAAGAACAAAAGAAGCCCATCTTTGGACGTCAAACTTCAAGAGTGAGGAACCTAAATTCACTTCATTCATGACTTCAATAAATATTTATTAAGCACTTGGTGTATGCCCAGAAATTCATTAGACCTTGGCACAAAAAATAAAATAAAATTTATGCACAATCTGCATACTTTGTATTTTTATAGCATTCATAGTCAATAGAAGGCAGATGTACCATTTCCTTAAAGGCACTGGTTAGCCAGATTACACAAGGATGAGTAGAAAGAGTGCTTCATCTAATTCAGTTAGAACTTAAAGTCATTGCTTTGCATCCTGATCAGAAAATAGATTCCTGAGGAGTGGTGATACTAGATTTACTAGTGCTTTAATTTTCTTTGACTATAAGAAAATCTTTTCAATTTCCTAATGTGGAAGTCATCTATCTGTAATATGACACATACTTCTGTCATCTGAGTTAAGAACACTTTGGCCTGTGTTATAGAGAAAATGAGGCCAAATTAATGTCCAGAAAAGTCATATTTTTAAATATGGAAGGGGAATAAAGATCTTTTGGTTAAATATCATATAAGTTGGGGGAATATAACCATCACTACAATAAATTGCTGTTTGAGGATAAACTGTAAAAGAGTTATAAGAAAAAGGTCATTCTATCATATGCATATACAACACTGGGAAGGTATTCTATAGATGATGACATATTCTTGGTCTGAGGACAAATGGAAGTTTGCATAATGGAGAGTGCTGAATTTGAAATCAGTAAGATACAAACTAAATGCCTAGTAGATATTGTTTGATTGACTGATATATTCTTGAGTTCAAATTCCCCTTTGGTACTTATTTTGTGGCAATGGACAATTCAATTAACCAATCTCAGTTTCCTCATCTGAAAAATAAGGAAGATAAAACTGGCACTTCCTACATTGTAGGGTTTTGTGAGAATCACATGCACATGTAATATGATTGGCTAATAGCAAAGTGTCACATAAATATTATTATCACAAAACTTAAAATAGTGGTTTATATCTCCATCTTTATAATCTTTGTGAATACAACTTGATTTTATAGGTCATTCTTAATTTTAACCATAACATTCAACAAAGAGTTAAGTGGGTTTTTTAAAAAAAAACTTATTGAGTGATGTGGTTGTTAATGATAATTAATTATATAATACTAATACCATAGAATATGGAGTTACAAGAAACCTTAGAGATCATTGAAACCAACTCCCACATTTTAGAGACTGTTTAGAAATTGTTTAGAAAAATATGTCCAGAAAAGTCATATCTGTTGAATATGAGAGGGAGAAAAAGAATTTATGACAAAGTCATTCTAAAAGGGAAAATGACAAAAATCACTACAACAAAGAACTGTTTAAGGAGAAGACATAAAAGAAGCTATGGGGAAAAGGTCATTTTGTCATCTTATTAATCAATACTTGACTATCCTCCCATTGGCAGTAAGTAGCAGGGAAGGGATTTGAACTCAGGTTTTTCCCACTCTACCTCCATTACTGTTTGTTCAACCTGCATACTTACTTCTTAGAAAACTAGCAAGTAAAAGTTAATTCACAGGAATACAGAAGAAATAAATCTTTCTTGTTCATCCTTGATTTCAATACAGGGTGGCAGGTGACAAATGGATTAGGGGCTAGATATTGGTTCAAATACTGACTCTGACACATATTGCTTGAATGATCATAAGCAATGTTTTACTCTCTCTGAGTACCATCAAATGTGAAATTAAAGGCTTGGATTAGATGATCTCTACCTTCCCTGTTAGCTCAAAATGTCCCTAAGACAACTAGATGAGATTCAAAGACACCATTAAATCCTTTATTTTTCATTTCTGGAGTAAACAATGAGCAAAATTGGCAATCAGAAGATGATCCTGTTTCCATGGGTATATATATTTGTCCACTAGACACCTTTCATTGTGTATATCTGTATAATACCTATTTCAACTTTAGACCATTCTCATGATCTGACCCCAGTTTTGATCATGGCACCATTTATTCAGCATAGCCCCTCAACTTCCCTTTCATATAACCACGATTGTGAATGGCTAAAAAGTATGCATCTTCTGCAAATCTTTACCTATCTACATATTTCTTCATGGATGAACACATCATTAAATACAGGTACTCTAAGAAAACACTTCAAAAAGTGTCTTATTATCCTTAGTAAATTCAAAAAAACAAACAAGCACAACAAAGAGGTAACTCACTTTCTTTCGTATCCCCTTCTAAATACAATGAAAGAATTATTTGGATTTACTCTTTCAACTTTTATTCTCTCGTTTAAGAGGAAAAAAACACTCATTTAGTTATTCCCAGCCTTGTTAATCTTACCTTCTCTGCTGACCCATGCTGCTTTCCATAATTATTGTCTGTCTCAGAATAAAACTTTTCTTTATCTGCTTTTCCTACTCAGGCTAGCAATTTATTCTTCCACTTCACTGGAAATTAGTCAAATGAATGTTCATCGTGTTCATTTACTTATCACCCATTCCCTCCTTATTCCTCTGTAATGGAGTCTATCTTCCTGTTGAAACTCTCCTAATTACAAGTCCCTTTGCTCAGTGTTTATTCTTCCCAATATATAACACTGTTGAACACTTCTGCTCTAATCACTGTCTTCAACATATCACTCTCCTTGTGCTTCTTCACTAACCTTTCTTGGTCTTATTAACTGACTCCTCTCTTCTTCCTCAATCCTTAACTAAGAGTATTGGCCTCATTTCTGGCCTAAATTGTATCTCCTTTTCTTTTCCAACATTCTCTCTTAGAGAATTATCTTGCTGTCAAAACTTATAATGTATTTGTATGTATATACATAAAACTCAGATCTAGCTATATATTTATTTTTATAAGCATTTATTTAAAAAAACTTTATCTTCTGTGTTGCTATCTATTCTAAAAGAGAAGAGTGGCAGGGACTAGGAGATTGAGGTTAAATGACTTGCCCCATGTCACACAGCTAGGAAGTGACTGAGACCAGATTTGGACTCAAGTCCTCTAGACTTCAGACCTAGTCTTATGCTTTAGTCATATATATTCAAATATCTATTGGATATTTCTACTTTAATTCACTATCATCACCTTGAATATAACAAATATGAATTCATAATTTCCCCCAAACCAGCTCCACCTCCTGTTTTTCTTGAATTATAGTAAGTGAAAAGTCTTTTTCTCATGTACCAATAGTCTTCCACTCACTTAGGACCTAAACCTAAGAGCCAATTTTTTTTTCTTTTTTCCTCTCACCCTCCACTGATCCTTCCCTATATCCAATCAATTTTCAAGACATGCATTTAGTAGAGACTTTAAGACCCCTCTCATTTTCTAGATAATCATACTCAGTGTGTAAATTACCTACAACAGAGAATCAGAAATTGTTATTCTTTTGGTAATAGGCTTATTTTGAACCTTCTAGGGCATAAATGGAAGTAATCATTGAAAATTAATTCTAGATCATTTATTCTAGACAAATTTACATTTAACTAACTCAAAAGCTAACAAGAGGACTAAAAAATGTGGCATTGGGATACTTTGAACATTTCCATAAATGTTTTGCATCCACAAATCCTCATAAGCTTTTACACGACAAAGGTTGTATCAGATGCAAATTTACTTATTAGCCGTGTGTATATAAAAATTAATAGCTAATATTTGATAGTATTTTAATTTCTTAAAGGCATTTAAATGTATTATCTCATTTTTATTATCACAACAACTCTGAGAGGTAAGTATTCTCATAATACGCATGTAACAGTTTAGGAAATTTATCTAGGCAGAGGTAAAGTGATTTGTTAGGGATGACACAGCTAATAAATGTGTGAAGCAGATTCAAACTCAGGTCTTCCTAACTTCAAATCCAGCATTCAGTGCTCTATACCATTTCCTTCATTTTTTACCTGAATAGATTCAAAGAGATAAAGTCATCTTTCTTAAAATCATAAAGGCAGCAAAACTGAGATTTCATCTCAAATCCTCTTATTCTAAATACAGCTTTTTCTAAAGAATTGTTTGCTTTAAAAGTTATTCAATCCCTCTATAGTCAAACAAGAAAAGGTCTAAATTATTTCAGCATAGTGATAGAGCACACCAGATTTTTAACAAATAATAAATGAAGAGTCAAATGATGCTAAGAATTAATTGTATTTATACTTTCTTATTTTTAGCCTCTCCATCCCATGTGAACATATTTTCTCTTTGTCTGTTATCCTCTCCTAAACCAGTCATGTTGATTTATCCATAGCAATTCTTACATTTTGTCTCCCAGTAAGTCATTCTTCTGATGTTTTTTTTTTGTTTCTCCCTGATTTTATCTTTTGGATTCCCATTGTTAAAGCAAAGAAAAATAAACTACACTTCCTCAAAATTATACAACAGGAGAACATGTCCCTGCAGTCCATCTTCCTAAACATGAACCCCATAAGAACAGAGATCTTTTCTCTTGTAAGACATTGATAATCAGTTTAAACAGAGATAAAGCAAAGAGCCATCTAGCTGACATGAGTTGAAGGGTACAGGTCAAGTCCTCCATTTAAAAATATCTCCCTATTGGCCATCATGATAAGCAATATGCCAAGATCTAGGATAGATCTGTGTGGGATACTACTATTTTCTCTTTGTTGTTCTCTTTTCAAATTCCCTCAATAACTCCTGGGAATTCTATTTGATATTCTGTGACCCTTTAAAATGTACAAAATACTTTCAACAACCATTTGAAGTAGTATAAATATTATTCACTCTATATACAAATCAGGAAATTGAGGGTCTGCACAACTAAGCAATTCTCAATGATCACAAATCCGTCAAATTTCTGAGGTTAAAGTCCAACTTATTTTTCCTGAATCTAAGTCTGTTGTTCTGTTTATGATAATTGCCAGGCCAGGGCACACAAATCCTTGGTATGAAGGAATATATATAAGACTCTTTTCTTTATGACTCTATGACTTGAGAATTGCCATACAAATATATGAGTACTAAGTGAATTTGAGGTGGGCAGGGAAAGAGGTACAACAACAGTGAAAAGGGCACTGATTTGAGATGGAAAGGGGAGAACAACCAAAGATAAACATCTCTGTCAATTCTTTTCTAAGACTATAAAATCAATTTTGAATGGAAAGCATTCTCTCTTAAAGAAAAGCAACCATATCAACAACCATTCCTAATCAGAAATATAAGAACTTTTAAAAACACAAGTGCTAAACTACTCTTTTCTTCTCTTTTTGGTCTCAACAAAAAAGTAGTCCATTTTCCAAAATTATTTCTTCCTCACTCAGCTCCTAATTCCTTTGTGCCTCCATCAAAATTTCTCAGTACCTTAATATCAGCTAGTCGCCCGAGAGGAAAGTCACTGGGCAAACTGAATTTCATTAAAGGCATAAATGAGTGCAACTGAGCATTATCCATCCCTGGAGTGTTTGCATTTTAGACTATATTTGGCAAAGATAAAATCTTAGTACGGAGGAAATTAATCTATAATCATAGGTTTCAGGGGTAAACGCCAGATTAGCGAAAGAGATTTTTGGTCAGTGGAGCCTTCTTGTCAGTATCAAATAACATTTATTGATCACCAATTTCAATTGTCCAGGGTGTTGGTATTTAATAAAATCTGGTAGTTATATCACCTAATAATACTCCCAGTAATGAGACTGGCAAATATTTATACACCATTTTGAAGTTTACAAAGATCTTCATATTCATTAACTCATTTGATCCTTAAGTCTGTGAATTAGGACTATAATGTTTATTTTAAAGATGAGGAAATGGGCTGTACATTGAGCAAGCCTCTGTTGCCACAGCCCACCCCTGTCACTCAAGAGAATACCCAGTAAAGAAAATAATATAGCTTTTTGTCTTCTGCTAGTCATCTCTCCTCTAAGAAACTTCACGTACTCAGAACTGCACTAACTATATCTCCCCTCCCAGGTTAGTGTTTATAAAACAGAATAAAATGGAAACATAAAGCATAATGACTTGAATATATCAAGCACCTAAGAAATAATTGAATTGAATTTGATAGGAGTTCTAACGTAGGATAAACATTTAAGATAATAATTATTTTTTCACTCTTTATCCAGATGTTGATATCATATAGACAATGGCTTTACCTAACCCTGTTTTTTCTACCAGATCACTGGAAGGATCTCCAGGCTCAAGGGCTTTCATATTGACCTCATTTTTAATGTCTTTGATTCTTTCTTACCCTAGATCTCAGAGATAATGTTTAGAAATATCATTGTAACTTTAAAAATTCCAAATAATAATATAAAATGTTTGATTATAAACAATTAGTTAACTTTTCTGGAGAAAAAATTCATTTTTTTCTCCATTTGTAACATTAAATGCCTTTTATCCTCTCTTAATATGTTTTATACCAAAGTCTTTCTTATAACATTGTTCCTTTCTATTTCACTCTATAATACTCCACTGAACTCCCTTCATCCTTTCCTATGGTTAAAAGTAATGTGATCTGGAAGACCAAAAGAGAGATAAAAATATTCATTTTTCAAAACCATGCCTGCTTATGAAAATTCAAAAAATCTACTCCTGCCTTTCATGATAGCACTTTCTATTCATGAAAAATGTCCCAATATTTTTAATACAAGACATTTAAGTATTTGAGAATAATTATCCTTCAAAATGCTTAACAGAAATTTCAAGACTGAATACAGGTGGATTTTTTTAAATAAAAGAAAGAATTGATCCCTAGCCTTACATCAGTCTTTTTTTAAAAATCCAATTTAAGCAAAGTCAGAATATAAGGAAATTTTCAAGAAAGATTCCCCATGAATTATTCATGTGATGCCCTATCACAGGGCTATGAAGACCTAAACTGGAAATTTCTGTGTCCCCCTTCATCCTAAATTTAGTCATTTTAATACCCTCTTCAGTTTTAAGCCTATTTGTCTATTTTTTATTGAGATCCTAAACTCTTAGATGGGACCAGCACGATCCAATTATACTTCACAATGAAAAAGTGGCGAAATAGCAGTGTATGTAAATTTCATTCTAAATACTCAAAATTCTGAAGAATAGAGACACAAAGCATATGAAACTCAGTTTAAAAATCTTGAAGATGGGTTACTTTTATTTTGTTAATGGTAGCTCAGTTTCCTAATACCATATTTAGCATTAGCTGCCCACCTTCAGCTACAAAAATTTTCCACTGACTTACAAAGAAGAGACGACTTGTTTGAAGTGGATACTTAGCTCATCTTCAATGGACAGTAATATTTACATCATATGAGTCTTTGGAAGCAGGAAGCTTCAGAGGCACTTAGGTTGTTGAAGGCCAAAGATGTATTTGACATCCTGAGAGGGAAATTAATGTCCCCTCTTCAGGGGTCTTGTTATCTTCTTCCTGCCTTATTTTATTCCCCTGACTTTTCATACTATGTCAAAGCCTGATTTATGAACAGTTCCTCTCTTAAATTCCATTATCTTAAAATAGGCAATCCATAAAAATTAATCTTTTCTAGGACCCTACTTTGTTTGGGTTCCATTATTCTTTCCCTGTTACCCTTCTTTATCACTCTCCCTCAGATATCTAAAGCTTGGACATTTACTTATAGTTTAAATCCCTTTGGACAACATTTTTCCTCTCTGTATCTTTCCTATAATCCCCTACTGGTCTTTTTTTCTAATTGTGTTTCAAGGCTAATGGAAAGAACCAAGAGATGAGAGTCAGGAGACATAAATTTAGTCCCAGATCACTCTGATTTGTTGTATCCCTTTGAGTAATTCACTTAATCTTTCTGTATATTAACTTTCTTATTGGAAAATATGGGAAAATAAGACTATTCCCCCTTACCTTTCATGATTGTCATGAGAATAGAAAGAGATAAAAAATTTAAAATACTGAAAAAGTGTTTTATAAATTTTGAGAACTATTAATATTATGTATTAAATATATAAATGTGTTTAGGTGCATATGTTTTATGGGGTGGATCTTATCTTTGAAGCCTCACAGCCTACCAGTATATTTTAAACAAGATAGGAACTTAATAAAAGATGAATAATGATACTATCAAAATTTATTATATGACAGTCTCTCTCTCTCTCTACCAGGACTCGATTGGAAATATGTACCCAAAAAACAAAAGGGATCTTTGGCCTCCAGTTTTTATATAATATAGTAAATCTATTTTTTGTGTTGGCCATAGAATAGCAATATCTTCTCCTTGAGTAGGGTCTATTCCTGGTATAAGACCAGGAGTCAATAAGGAATTAAACCAATTCTATGTCTTAACCCACAATCTCCACATTCCCTTTTCCTTCACTTTAGGCCAGTACTCTGCCCATTGCTTAGCGGATCTAAAAGTTTTCCTACAACCTAGGATCTCTAGTATGCTCTCTTGCTTTGGAATAGTTTCAAAAGTGGGGAAGGAGCCAAGATGGTGATTTAGTAACAGCAAAAGCCAAAACCACTCTGACTATCTTTTCAAACTTATCTTTAGAAGGTGCCTCAAAACTGGAAAGGTAGGCAGAGTGATTTTCATGGGATAAGGGGGAAGTGGAAGCAAAACTGCAAATAGAGGAGTACTGGCCAACCACCATCCCCACCTCCCACACCAGATTCAGAACCTGAGCATGGACTGACTTCAGGAACCCAGGATGAGGGCTACACCAACAAGGGAGCAACTCAACCCCACCCCTTGATGTTCTGGGCCTTGGTACTAGCCTAAAGTGAGGTCCAGAAATCCAAGCCTCCAAAAACAGCAGTGAAGATTTAGCCCCAGGGCAAAAGTCAGTAAAGTAGAAAGAATTGGCAAGCAGCTTTCAGAGTCTCCAGTCCACAGCAAAAAGAACTGGGAAGATGAGCAAACAGCAAAAGAAACATTTGACACTCAAAAATTTCTACAGGGGAAAAAGAGCAAATAACAGAACCAACAAGAGATGATGAGATACAAGCAACCACATGCAAAACTTCAAGAAAAACAAAGGAATTGGTTGCAAGCTCTGGAAGAACTCAAAAATCAAATCAAAAATCAAATGAGACAGGTTGAAGAAAAATTGGGAAAAGAAATGAAAACAACAGTTCAAAAAGCAAAATTGGTCAACTGAAAAAAGAGGCACAAAAATCCAATGAAGACATGAGTTTCATGAAAAGTAGAATGGATCAAACAGAAAAGGAGGATCAAAAGGTCATGGAAGAAATTCAGTCTTTAAAAATTAGAATTGGGCAAATAGAAGCTAATGATGTCATGAGACATCAAGAAACTATAAAACAAACTCAAAAGAATGAAAAAATAGAAGAAAATATGAAATATCTCATTGAAAAAACAACCGACCTAGAAAATATATCCCAGAGAGACAATTTGAGAATTATTATTGTCATGGAATAGTTGCCACAATGCCAAGTATTTTAAAATGATGCAGACCTTAAGTTCTCCAAGATCCCTTTGAGTTCTAAAATTTTATGATAACCTGTGGTTCAAGGTACATGCGCTCTTAAGAGAATGATACATAGTCAGAGTATTTCAGAATTCTAAATAATGCATATATAAATGGTAATAATAAAAATAAATATAGTTCTTGCATGAAACTGTTAATGTGGGAGGAATAAAACAAGAAAAGCATTGCTGAGATTTGAGCTCTTTCCAGAGAAACATTAAAGATTTTATAGTAGGCAACTTTCAAAATACATTTAGGGTTGGCATTTAATGGCATCATTGTCAGATTCCATCCAACTATCCATTTATTTGCTCCAATGTTCCTTCTAGCTATTTATCCAACCATTCATCTATTTACTTCCTCGTTCATGCTCCCAGCATTCAATGATTTTTCATTTGCTCTTTTGCCATGTTTTTTGGTTTCATTGCATACCCTGCTGCTTTCATTAATATGGCACTATAATTGAAAGATAAGAGAAAATATCCTATTTCCTGCTTCAAACTATCCTTTCTAAAGTAGTTAAATTTACCATCTCCAGAAAATGTTTTCCCTGAATCAAGTAGGGTTACTTCTGGATTCCAGACTGTTGGGTTCAGGGCCTTCTTCCCTCTAAGAAAAAAATTAAAGTAGGATAAGTAGAATAGAAACATCTGTTAAAAAGGAATGAAGGGGACAGCTGGGTAGCTCAGTGGATTGAGAGCCAGGCTTAAAGACAGGAGGTCCTAGGTTCAAATATGGCCTCAGACACTTCCCAGCTGTGTGACCCTGGACAAGTCACTTGACCCCCATTGCCTACCCTTACCACTCTTCTGCTTTGGAGTCAATACACAATATTGACTCCAAAACAGAAGGTAAGGGTTTTAAAATAAAATTATTAAAAAAAAAAAAGGAATGGAACCGGCCCTTAATAATATCTTTATATATATAAATATCTTGGTGATAGATGGTATGTAGATCTCAGAGATAGTATGAATGAAGAAGGGATCAGGTGCCCAAGGCCTAGGCCAGTTATAGTTGGTGAGGGAGGAAACTCACTCCTCTCACAATAGCTATGGATGTAATCTATCCCTCTCCTCTCTGACAGGCTTGATTGGTTAAGCCTGTCAGTGGCTTTCTTCTAATAGTTGCCCAGGTTGGGACCCTTGAGAGGTTAGGTAGATGGTTAACCTCACTAGGCCCAAGTTAGATTAGTTATTAATAGGCTATTGGAAACATTGTTATCTGACTGTGTATTTATTCTCCCCTTCCCAAGGGCTATGGTAGAATAACCACTCAGGAAAGGTACTTGTTGGTAAATCACTGTATTAACTATTAATGAGTAAAGGAGAACAAGGTAATAGGTTTGAGGATCTGGAAACCCTATTGCTATTTGGCTACTAAGGTAATTGTTGATCAAGTCTGGAGATTGCTAGGCTGGTAGAGGCTAGGGTCTTCACCTCTCACTAACTCTGACCTGACCGGGCCACAGCCAAGCCAGAGATTAGGGAAGGCTATTGATGTTGATGTCGATTGATGATCTCTATGCTCTCTCGGCTCTACTATCAGTGGTGTTGATTGATCACTAGCTCTCTCTCTCAGTCAGGTACAGGTTACAGGTTTCAGGCCTACCTTCTTCTACCCTTCACCTTCCTCTGTCCCAGTTATTGCTCCAAGATAAACTTGCTCAAATCTCAACTCTGAGCTTTGAGCTCCCAAATGTTGTTCCTAGGGGGTATTTATGTGGTGGAGCCAACCAATTTTTACCCCTGGCTCACTGCACCTGGAAACATTCCAAATTCTCAACTGCCATCCCTGACAGTCAAGTTGGCATCCATCTTATCCCAGATAATGATTTTAATACATCTTACTAATTATTTCTCAGTTGTCTGTAATAGGACCATTCCCCCAGTCATACAGACTTGAACCTTTGGGATAATCTTATCATTCTTCTGTATGATTATACACATTCAATCATCTAATCCTTTCCATTTTTCATGCAAATGATTTCTTTCAGCTGTCATTTCTTTTCCATTTTTACCGTCCATATCATTATCTATATTTTCCTCATTTTTGTAGTACAGAGAGAGGGGGTCGGAACAGTTTTTACAGGCTTTGACTGAGTTCTGAAGTCAGTTAGGAGTTTAGAATCTTGGAAGAAAGTTTCAGTTGGACCTGGGACCTCGTGGAGAGAGCCAGGCCAGCCGCGCTGCTTCTTCTCCTTTCTAAAGATTGAAAATTTAACTTAGCTTTGAAGTATTTATTTGAGAATTGTTAATTTAGATAAACTCTTTGAATCTCCATACCCTACCTCATTTCCCTACCTTCCTTCCCTTACCTAATGTCTGTGAGGAGTGAATAAGGAGAGTGAATCAGAGAGTAGTTTCAAATCTGTGAGGGTTTAGCTATACTTTGGCAGTACTTTATCTAGAGAGGTTAGGTAGTTATCATCATATTCCCTTTTGATTTCAAGATCACCTTGAGAGTTGAGTCAGGGCAGGACCTTGCTCAAACTCCATTTCTGCTTCCCTTTCCCCACCTGAGGTTTTTTTAAACAACCATTAGGGCTGCCTTTAATCCCCTTTACCTGACAATTTAACCTGAGAAGACAATAAACCGCTTTTGTTTTTAAACAGACCTGTTAGTTACTTTGTCACTTAATTAGTAAGAAAAGGGAAGAAGAGGAATAGAACCAACATACTCTGGGCTTGAAGGGAAGCCGGGTATCCATCTTGAAGGAAGGTGTAACTTCAAAACAAGTCCCTTCCTGTGAAATTAACTAAAGGCTGTAGTTAATTTCAGTTCAGTCTATTTCCCTCAGTTTGTCTTTAGTCTAAGTCCTAGCCTATAAGCCCTGCTGCTCTTTGCCTGTTTAAATTAATTCCTCCTCTCCCTGAAGATCTTTGTTCAGTGTTATACTCCCTGACTTCAGTGTTATACTCCCTGACTTCAGCCTCATATTATATCCTGAATCTCACTATTCCATCCTACCTGCAACTCATATTATTTACCTAGCAAGTCCCTGACAACCTCCCTTCCAAAATCCCCTTTAACCAATCACCTTTCCCCAAATTCACCTATAACATTCTAGAGCTGGATTTCCACAATCATCTACCTGACTCTGATCTCTTCCCATGCCTATCTATATATAATGCATACTATCACAAAATTAGCCTTTGAAAAATGCAGCTTTCAGCATTTCACTTCCAGGCTCAATCTTTTTGACCCATTCGAAAGAATCAAAAAGCCTCAAACAGGAGCCCTTTCCCTATTATCTTGGAGCATATGTTGTAAGGAATTAAATTTAGAGGTTTGACTATATATGTAAAATTCTAATATGGTGGTCATTGATTTAAAATATTATAACAAGTCAAAATGACTTTTAATAGCTTTTATTTACAAAAGTTTGGAAAAGAATGAAAGTAGAGAAATACAAGAGAGTAGAAAAGGTGTCTAGTCTATCAAGGCTTGTTAACCCTTGATTGAAGGACCCAGTGTTCCACCTACATGGTCTCCTTCAAGAGGGGAAGGCCTCTCCGAAACTAATCTCTCTCCAGACATCAGGAAAGGAAGGTCAGCTACTCACTCACCCAAGAGGCAGTCCAAGTTCCAAATTACCTCCAGGAGAGAGGTCACCAATCAAAGATGACTACTGAAGACAACAATGACCTTCATCCAAAGAAGTTCAGGACTTTTAGAGTCATTTCTTGTCCCTTCCCCTCTTCACAGGGACCAATCACAGCTTCCAAATTGCCTAGCACTGCCCAGGGGGGCAGTGTCTGTGGGATTCACACCTCTCATCCTCTGAAGGTGTCAACTTTTTATCATGGGATTCATAAGTTTCTGATTGATTGGGTTAAAAGGGTGGAACTCTCCAAGTAAGTGACTTGTGAATTCTCTTATTTCTCCAAGTAAGTGACTTGTGAATTCTCTTACTTGATGGCTTACTTGATAAGTGTGTTCAGTCTTGGTTGATCAATTTAAAAGTTGCTGATGCTAGACAAAGAAAGTCTGATGGACACTTCACAATGTCCAAAATGAGGCCACATATTTAAATATTGGATGTGAAAAAGGAAAGGCATGAAGACAATGTAATGAGTTAACTTCACAACTGTGGAAAGACTTTAAAAATCTTAAGTACTCATGACCTTGAAGAAATTATGTGACAATATTGATTATTGATTATACTAGAAACTTGGTAAAAACTCTCCGTGGTAAAAACTAAAATATTCAAAATGATAAGTAAGAATTGGGGAAAAAATGTTCACATCATAAATAAGTGGTCTAAAGCTATAAATAACCAGATACTAACAGGAGTAATCTAATACATAATTATATGAAGTATTCAAAATCTTTAATGATAATTTCAATTTAATAATATCAGAAACTGATAAACATAAAGTTTACAAACATAATAAAATATAATAATATTCAGAGTTGGTATGACTAGAATTGTTAAGTACATTATTAGTGGGATATTGAATTCGTCAAAATTTTGGGAAAAGTAATATGTAATATTACAATGAAATATCATAGTTCATAGTCACATCAGAGAATATTAAGCAAGGAAGTTAATGAAAAAGTCATAACTTTATAAAATATCCTAACATTACTTGTATAATGGAAAATAACTAGTAACACAATAACTTTCTATTGATTAGAGGGAAATGATTAAATAACTTAAGTTTATATTAATGTAATTGAGTACAATTATCTTATTAAATGATAATTATGGAAAATTTAATACAAAAACATAAATCACAAGCTTATTTGAACGAAAGAAACCAGAACAAAAATAACAATACAAATTGACCATAACAATAAATAATCTAACATACAGAAATTTGAAAATAGCCATGAAAAGAAGAAATATGATTAGGTTAATAACCTGTTAAAGTACATTTGTTTATACTTTCTGTTTATCTTTTGTTAATATGTATATTTCTATAATTCATAAGGTATATCTACAATCTCTTTTTTCTTTTAATGACTTTTATTTTGTGCTTGATATATAATTGCAAAAATTTGGGAAAATCAAAATAAAATCAATATGTAAAAATAAAATAGTGACATTGAAACATGTAGTTCTAAATGCCACACTGAAATGGAAACCTTTTGCTATTGGTTATTATGACTTTCATGTAAGCAAAGGTAATGAGTTTCCCTTTTTCTGTTATATAGTTGCAGTTGATAATTTCCTGATGAATAAATTAACATTATGACAATGCCAAAAGACTATAATTATGAATTAAGTCTAGCCTTTTACCATGTGATATCTGATTCAAAAACATAATTAGGGAGCTATGATAGGTTGTTGTCTTCAAATCCAGTTGTACTTTGTTTAAATTCAATATTGCAACATCCCTTTATCTTTTTTTGTTGTTGGGTTAGTGTTCATACAATAAGCTTAGAACAATACAAATTCTTTTAGTTTGATTCAATTTAATAAACATTATTTAGCACTTGCTATGTACAAGACAGTGTGCTAGGCTCTCAGGGTATAAAAACAAAAACAAAACAATTCCTACATTTAAGGATACAACTGAAGGAATACAACATGTAAATAGATAAATAAATATGAAGTATATTCAAGGTGATTTTAAGATTGGGACATCACTAAAAGCTAGAGGGACTATGAAAGACAACTATATAAGGTGGCAGTTGTGGGAGCAATTTAGGGATTTTTTAAGGTAGAAGTGACAAAGGAATGAATTACAGACAGGAAAACCATCTGAGCAGAGACACAGAAGTTGGTAGACATACTATCCCACATAAATAATAGCATTTAAAAGTATTTTTATTTTAAATAATTAAATTAATTAAATAAATAAAATTTAAATAATTTTTTTTAAAAATTAAAAATAAAATAGGGGATTATTATGAAGATCTAAGATAATGGAAGATCTAAGATAATCTGTACTTGTACATGTGGAAGACAATGCTAAAATAGAGTGCAATGAACTCCTCAGCACTAGGGGAAAAGACAACACTAAGATGCTGTCTAAAGTTAATATTTTATTTTAGTTAGAATGGAAATATAGAAATGGTACATAAGAGTACAGAGAAGAAGTTTCCCTAATTTCTCATAATTATATACTGGCTTATTTTATGAAATCATACATAATTTTGGTTGCTTTCTGAAATTTCAGATAAGTTTCCATTTCATATATATATATATATATATATATATACATATATATATTTGTGTATGTAGACATGTATTCATGTTATCTCCTTCTATAGAATATGATTCTTATGGAAAGGGGTTCTTTCCTTTTTTATTCTATCCTCAGTACATAGCCAAGTATTCTGTGCCAAGCCTAATTCAGACCACTCTAGTGATGTAGGCTCAGGATTGGAACAAGATGACATATTAATTGACCATGAAATCCAATAAAAATGACTTTTGTTGCAATGAAAGACTAAAAGGATATAATTACTGCAAACAGATGCTAATCCTTTCTGCCTCCACATCTACCAGGGCAACGATGCTAGGTCAGAAATATGGATAGCAGGGCAATGGGAATTCTGCCACATCTCAAGCAATCCATCTCCCTTTAGGCTGGGTTCTCATACGTTGCTCCTGCAGACCAACTAAATCCCAAGGATGATGCCCTTGACTCCTTAAAGGAAAAAGTTCCATGCTATGCAAAATCAATATTACTCCAACTTCCCTATTTATAGCAACCATATGTTAAGGCTACTCCTCTCCCCTATCCTTCCCTTAAGCCTAGAATATAGCATAGACAAGCAGCATTCCCTGATTGGCTGAAAGCAACATCTTTGCGAATTAATTTGACTCTACAATCCTGTCACAGAGTATGATGCATTCAGGATGATACAGACTGAGATGAAGGAGATGAAACCGGAGGGAAGCAAGGATAACAGCAAATCTGCATTATTTGAGGATGATGTTCAATACTGTATAGGTTATTTCAAGGCTGAATAAACTTGAAATTGAACCTTAGGCTGGATACTGACTCAACTGAGAGATAAATTTAGCCATAGAAAGTGCTGATATCATAAAAATGTTCAAGTTGTTTGGTATCCTGGAGTTGAAATTATAATTGCCAATGTCAGAAAAGAGAAGGAATATCCAGCACTATCTTTCTGCTCGTGTTAGAGTCCCATCTTGATCTTCACGTTTGGCATTATCCCTGCATTTGGGGCTCTGACCTTCTGCCTCATCTTTGATAACCATCTCTTTTATCCCCCTTGACAGCAATCTATTCATTTGGCTTTTGATTTGCTCTTTCTTTGACTAATAGATTCTAGATCCCGTCTAGATCAAGCTATTGGATCTAGACCTGAACTTTATCCTCAATTTCCGAGTTGGCTTTCTAAGATTTGACTTCTTGTACTCTAGTGAAATTGAGTGCTGACTAAAGCTCTGCTTGAAAAATGGCAGCATCCTCAGTATTCATAAGATGAATGTATATAGAGAAATTTTGTACCTTTGAACTACATCTCCCAGCATCCCTTTCCTCTTTCATGCCCACCTTGCATGCTTATGTTGTTTGTATATAGTTGTGTGTAACTCTGCTTCTGGGTCATGTGCTTGGCTAGGAAAAACTGGTTTTCTTTACTGAGGTTTCCACCCCCTATTTCAAGTTATTACAAATAAATCTTATTAAATAGTATTTGGTTATTAATTTTTAATCTCACATGAGTAAATGCTCTAGGGATCAGGAAACATTCTGATCAACCACATGAGATGAGACATTGCCAATATTTTAGAGCAATGACTTCTGGTTATTACTCTGTTTAAAAGAATGAAAAGACAAATTTCAAAAATCTATATTTTTAGGTTGTAAATAAATACCTCAATCCACCTCATCTCCCCCCTATCTCACCTCCACCTCCACAATCCACCAGATTATAGAATAAGAGCTAGATGGAACTTTGATGATCATCATATTCAATCCCTATATTTTATGGTTGAACAAACTGAGACCCAAAGAGATGAAATAGCTTTGCCCAGGTCACAGTAAGTCCCAGGGATGGGATCTGAATCCAGGCCCTTGAATTTCAAAATCCAGGGCTCTTTCTTTCATGCCATATGAAAATTTCTCTTTGAAATAAATGTTTGACTCTAACATTAGCAATGGCTTTGTGTTATGTAATACTACTTTGTCCCAAGAATTAAAATTCAAGGTCATCTAAAAACAACAGAAAACAAGATAGTGGGTGTGAGTAGGTTGCATCATCTAACAAATGAGCAGTTATGCAAGGTATTGTGAAATGTCATCAGGTTGAACAAAATGCCAACTTATAAATGAGAGTGCCAACTTCCTCAGGACTGATAAAGATGGAGAGGGTGCTGAGGTCCTTCAGAGACTATCAAATAGGATTAAAAGAAATAATTTCTTCAAAACTATGGAAACCTGTCTTAAGCTTTTGTAAATTATTTTGCTTCATGGTACTTATTTATTTACTATTGTTTGTCTAATTTTGCTTCCTTAAGACTTATTGCATCTTTTTAAAAAATAAAACCCCTTACCTTCTGTCTTAGAATCAATACTCTGTACTGGCTCCAAGGTAGAAGAGTGGTAAGGGCTAGGCAATGGGGGTTAAGTGGCTTACCCAGGGTCACACAGCTAGGAAGTATCTGAAGCCAGATTTGAACCCAGGACATCCTGTCTCTTGGCCTGATTCTCAAACCAGCTGCCCCCTGACTTATTGCATCTTAATTATATTTAAGATTTCAAGTCTTTCTGAGGGTCAGAACTAGAAAAATGCATGTACCTTAAAATCCAGACTCTAAAAAGTGGTGACAGATAAGTGGCCTATCATTCCTGCAAGAAATTTGGGTTGTGGATTTCACATGCACTGCTGTGTGACTCATCTATGCAGTCCTGCTTCCTTCTAGAAATGGCCTATATTTTTTAGAACTTGCAAAGTTCCTAAATATTAAATGATAGCATCATTGCTTATTGAAGCAATTTATCTTCAGAGTTCTCCTTGTCAAAGACATTGAATTCTAAGATTTACCCAGGATCACAAAGCTGATAAATATTTGAACTTAAATTTTCCCTAACTCCAAATCTAATGCTCTATTCACTTTGTATTATAGTTGCCTACGTTTATAGCTTCAAAGGATCAGCAGAGGAAAGCAAGGTCAAGCCCTTATTTTATAGATGACAGAGCTGAGACTCACAGAGGTTAAAGAGCGAAAGAAAGGAATTGGACAGGAATTCAAATCCATCTCCTCTGATTCTCAAGCTGGTACTCTTTCCCACTACATCACACCATCTTCTTTAATTTTATTGTGTATTTTTAAAATAGAAACATTTAATATGAAATATGCTAATTTTTGCTTTTGCAATAACCACATTTATAGCTGATTTTTAGGCAATATCTTAGGAGGTATGGAACTACTAATTTCACACACACACACACACACAAATACATATGCACACATATCTTCAACTGTTAGTTTCCTCAGTCATGCCATCTATTTGTTTTCACCTTGAAATCTGATCTGACCATATCACTCTGCTACTCAAGAACGTTTGATGATTTTATATGCATTTCTCAGCTTTGCATTTATAATTCATCACAGACTGGATCTGCTTCTCCTTTCCAGGGTTATTTCGCATCACTCCCCTCAGTGCACTCTCCATTCTGAGCAGATTGGCCTATTTCTTGTTCCTCAAATTCATGATTCCATTGTTCACATCTGTACTTTTGCACAAGCTATCTGAACTAACTGGAAATGTTATCCCTCCTTACCATACACTCCTAGAACCTTGTGTATCCTTCAAGGCTCTACTCAGGTGCCAAGAGTAATGTAAAGCCTTTTTTGATTCCCCTTTTGGCTAGTTCTCTCACTCAAATGATCACATATTTACTTATCCACTCAAACTCAAATAACATTTCTTTGTCAAACACTGACTATGGGAAGGGAACTGTGTTACATTCTGGTGATCCAAGGACAAAAATGAAAAATAGCCCCTTCCCTTAAAGAGCACACATTGGACTGTATAAGTGTATCACTTCAGTAGGGTTGGGTCTTTAAGGTGCCTTATATTTAATGAATAGTTATCAAATGAATAATCTTACATTTCTGTCAGAAAACAATGGCCTCTTTGCCTATATGACTCGTGTTTATATTTTTATAATTTCAAGAAAGCTGGTTTGGCTGATTCCTGATCTAATTTCCCCATCAGGTTTTTTTTGGGGGGTGTTATTTTTCAGTTATAAACGACTTACTCTCCATGATCCCATTTGGAGTTTTCTTGGCAGAGATATTGGAGTGGTTTGTTATTTTCTTCTCCAGTTCATTTTACAGATGAGAAACTGAGGCAAGCAAGGTTATGTGATTTGACCAGTCATACAGCTAGGAAGTATCTGAGGTCAGATTTCAACATGAAGTTGAGTCTCCGTGACTCCAAGACCAGTACTCTCCACAGCATAACATAGCTGTCCTGACAAGAAATATTCTTCTCCTAAATTAACTCTTCCAATCTGTTTGTGCTCTGTGCAGACACAACAAATTTCCTCAGAATAAAGAAGGCCCTGTTGAAGCCCCCTGCCTTCATTTTATTTGTAAAAGGTTCCTTCTTATGCTACCCACCTCTTGATAACGGTGTTAGACTAGAGACGCAGAAAAAGACACATTTTTAGACATATCAAATGCAAGAATATGTTTTGTTTTACAATGCCTATCTGTTATGATGGCTTTGTTTTTATTATTTTTATTTCCAGTGAGAAGGATGAGTGGGAGAGAGGGGGAAATGGGTATATGGGTGCAAAAAGGGAAGAAAAAATAAAGCACAGACAAAAAGTAAAGGTTGACAGCTACGGGTTGAATTTATTAAGTTAAGAAATAAAAATAAACTCTACACAATAGAGATATGGAGTTTTATGTTTAAAAAAAAAGAAAAGACTTCCTTCCTTGGCACGTAAGCATATCGACTCAGCTTTATTGCCTTATACTGGGCTCAATGTGTCACTTGCTATTCTGAGACATTCTTCTGGCATTTAAATACATTTTTTCTTAAAAATAAATTGTTCATTTAAAGAATTGGTGTTCATTTTATGACTGGTGGTATTATGAGGGATGGTAATAAATGTGGTGCATTAAAGTGACACAATAGAATTTAATATATTACATAAGATGTCAGTAGTCAAGAAGCACTTGTTAAGCTCCCAATATTGTGCCAGGCACTGTGCTAGGCATCAGGGCTACAAATGCAAAAATAAAAGACATTCCCTGCCCTTGAGGAACTTACAATCTATCAGGGGAAGACAAAACACAAAAAGAAGCTGAAAATAAAGAGGGGTGGGAAGACTTCCCCTGTCTCTCAAAAGGGAGATGATAGAGATGTGAGCAGCTTTTGTTATAATCAGGTCTGGGTGGGAGTCACACAAGACATGGTGGCCTTTCCTGGTAGCTCATGAGGAGGTGAGCTTTGACTTTAATTCATAGAACTGTCCTAGCAGTTTCTGCCATGCTCCCTTCACTTCCTTGTTCCTCACACTATAAATCATAGGGTTCAACATGGGTGTTAATAGGGCATAGAACAGTGAGATCATCTTCTCTTGAAGGATATTGGGGCTTGAGTGGGGCTGAATGTAAATGAAAATAGCCATCCCATAGCACAAAGCCACCACTGTCAAGTGGGAGGCACAGGTCTGAAAGGCTTTCTTCCTTCCCTCTGTGGACTGGATCTTCAGGATAGTAGAGATGATCTTGATATAGGACAGCAGAACCAGCAAGAATGGGGTCATGAGCAGGACGATGCTGGAAGCCATTATTGCCACCTCATTGGAGGAGGTATCCACGCAGGCTAATCTGACGATGGCTAAGAGTTCGCATGATATGTGGTCAACGATACGGTTTGTGCACATGGGAAGCTGAAAAGTGATGGCTGTCTGCATGAGAGAGTTCAGGGAACCACCAACCCAGGAGGCAGTCACCAGCCTGACGCAAAGCCCGCCGTGCATGATGGCTGAATAGCGCAAAGGGTTGCAAACTGCCACATAGCGGTCATAAGCCATTGTTGCCAGCAAAACAAATTCAATCCCACCTAGTCCCAGGGAGAAAAATAACTGGGTGGCACAACTCAGGTATGGAATTAATTTCTCTTCTTCCAGAAAATGAACCAATAATTGGGGGACAATGGTGGTAGCGTAAGAAACATCCACAAGAGAGAGATTAGTGAGAAAGAAATACATTGGTGTGTGGAGGTGACTGTCAAGGCGGATCAGAATGATGATAAGGATATTCCCAAGCACCGTCACCAGGTACATTGCCAGGAACAGGACAAAAAGCAAGACCTGAGTCTTCCAGTCACTAGACAGACCCAGGAGAATAAATGAACTCACCCATGTCTGGTTACCTGTTCCCATTAAATTGTGAAAAGTAATCTGGAGAGAAGAGTACAAAGAACAAGAATCATTTGGTTAGAAAACCCAATAAGTAGCCTTTCAAAGAAGTGTGCAATTATTTTCTCAGCTGGGGTAATCGGATAACTCTTACTTTGGCTTAGGCAGAAAAGTTACTTAAATTAGGTGCCCCTGAAAAGAGCTGCCCAGTGAAGTAATGAATCACTTCACAGAAAAAGTATACAAACAAAAGCTGGACTACCATTGTGAGGGTATATTGTTGAGAATATTCAGCATTGATTAGGGACCTCTAATAGGGGACTACGAAGATTTCTTTCAACTCTAAGATTCATTGACCTTTAATGGAGTATTATTGTGTATTGGTTTGACTCTATTTCATTGCCATAGACTGATCTGTTAACCATGGCTCTTTGTTATGTTCATTTTACTCTTCAAAACTTCATGTATGTGTTTTCATGTTTTTTTTTCAAAACTAACCTATTATTTCTTAAAGTGCCATAGTATTCCATCACAATCATATGCCACGAGTTTTTTAGCCATTCCCCAATTGATAGATATCCCTTCATTTTCCAGTTTTTAACCACCACAAAGAGAGTTGCTATAAATATGTTAGAACATATATTTCTTTTTTTCCTTGATCAAATTAAGAAATAAACCTAAAAGTGATATTGCTCGGTCAAAGAGTATACACAGTTTTATAATTCTCTGGGTGTAATTCCAAATTGCTCTCCAAAATGTTTGGATCAATTCACAGTTCCACCAACAATGTATTAGTGTCCCCATTTTTCCACATCCTCTGAACATTTGTCATTTTGTCATTTTGCCCTTTTACCTTTTTAGCCAATCTGATAGGTATAAGGTGATATCTCATAATTGTTTTGATATG
>NC_058134.1:105896646-105917629 GCF_016433145.1 Gracilinanus agilis
AAAAGTAAGCAGGTTCTGTTGGCTTGTTTTGTTTCTGTTTTTGGAAACTATATTTTAAATGCTAAGTTTATAACTTGCAAATTATCTTGTATCCATATCTTTCCTTCTCAAAGAATTTATGCATAGTTCTACTATAGAAGATTCAGAATACCCTGTCATTATTTCGGCTGGTAGAATTTCAGTATTATTCCAATGTTGTTGTTTTTTTTTAAAAGAATTATTATCATTGTTCTTTTGGAGCTTTGGAAATCATCCCAGGAAAGTGTTATTGAAATCAGGGCCTGGATATTTGAACACCTGGCTTGGGTCCCTCAGCTGACTATTTGGAGTTCATTGAGAGCAAAGGGGTTTCATTTAGTAAAAAATGACCTGTACTTTGTCCTTGAATCATCCATGTTTAAAGATCTTTTTTTTGGCAGTGTTTGTCTTCAAGTTTGGACAATAGTACTTTGTATGCAAAGAGTAGTATTATATCTTTAACATAAAGAAGGATGGAGATTTTGCCACTGAAAATTGAAAGAAGAAAATATTCTGGGTCAGAAAAGCTTCTAAATATGTCACTAAAAAATTAAATGAAAGTGAGACTATGAGAGCGTTGGTTAATGGGAATCAGCTGTGTCAAGAAATTAAATCCTATTTTGAGCATACTAAGCATGCAGAATACAAAGAAAGACATAATACGGTCGTGATTTCAAGGGTCTTACAATCTACTAGAACGTTATGTTCACAAATAACCATAATGCCAAATAGAATGCAATAGATAGGTAAAGAAGTTCAAGCAAATGTGAGAAGAGAAACTTCAACGAATGAGTCACAGGTGCAAAAGACTTTCCTGAGAGTTCTTCTAGTCCATCTCCCTTACTTTACAAATAAGGAAATAAGCTCAAGATAGTAACTGTCCAAGATCACACATGCAAGTAATAAGAAAGAGTCAGGGTTCAACTGCAAGTCCTCTGATCCGAGATTCAGTGCTATTTTTTCTACATCAGAGTATCTTCTCTACCCATATATCCTTCATTTTCTCCAGATTCACTCCAAATCAATTAAGTCTATTCTATTCCTATCCCTGCCATCACACACCAGATTTTTCTACATGAGCTTGAAGGTATGTGAAACAGAGTAGGTCCCAGTTAAAGAAAGTAGGGCTCCAATGACAGATTTATAATAAAAACTGTATAGCATGTTAGACATTTAGCCTCACAGATATATCCTCATCTGTTTTGAATATTTTAAACCCTTACCTTCCATCTTAGAAGCAACACTGTGTATTGGTTCCAAGGCTGGTAAGGACTAAGCAATGGGGATTAAGTGACTTGCCCAGGATCACATAGCTAGAAAGTATCTGAGGCCAGATTTGAACCCAGAACCTCTCACCTCTGGGCCTGGCTCTCAATCCACTGAGCCACCCAGTTGCCTCCAATCTGGATAATGGTCTCAATTTTATGGTTTTCTAGGTCCATTATCTCTCTCCAAGCCTTCCTTGGGATTAATAGAATAATTGTATTTTGAGACTAAAAGAGATCTTCAGTGTCATTTAGAATTGTAGGATCCTATAGTATTACATCTAGGGGGGGAGTATATATAGTTCATCTGATCTAACCCACTTCTTCGGAAGATGGCAAAGCAGGGGTTCAGGGAAAAGTAGTTTTCCTAAAGATCACAAAAAATAATAAACAGTAGAACTGAGATTCAAATTCAAGTCCCCTGACTCCAAATCCAGTGCTTTGTCTATAGGTTTCTGATAGGAAAATTACAATCAGCCTTAAATACAGATAGAGTAAATAGCTAGTTGCTTCAAAGGTTTGAATTGAAGGACCAACAAAGCCCATCACTGCCAAGACTCTCTCCATAGCCCATCATTGGTTCTGATTAATCTCTGTGGATTAAGCATTACCCTCTCCTTGTAGTACTCTTTAAAATTCTCTCAAGGAGCTCCAGGAAGAATAATAACAATAATATTAATCATTCACATGTATCTGGCACTTCAAGGTATACAATGAACATTCATCATAACAACCTAAATAAAGATAGCTCAAGTATAATCATTCCTTTTTACAGAGGAGAAAATTGAGATTGAGAGGAAAAATTGATTTAACCTGATCATAAAGGGAGTATGTCTGAAGTGGGATTCCAAATCATTTTTCCCGATGCCAAGGTCAGCTCTTTTTTTTTTTAATAAACCCTTGTACTTCAGTGTATTGTCTCATAGGTGGAAGATTGGTAAGGGTGGGCAATGGGGGTCAAGTGACTTGCCCAGGGTCACACAGCTGGGAAGTGGCTGAGGCCGGGTTTGAACCTAGGACCTCCTGTCTCTAGGCCTGACTCTCACTCCACTGAGCTACCCAGCTGCCCTCCAGCTCTTTTTATAAATTATGTGATCAGATCCATTTTCTCATCAGTGGTAAGAGTAAACATGAGAACACCAAGATAGTATGAGATAGGGGCACTGAAAATGAGAAAAACACATATTTGGGGGGTTAAGAGAGATGGAAAACCAGAGACAAATGTCTCCATCAGAATTTTATTAGGGCTGGTCCAGAAAGTAATCAGACTTTAATTAGAAAGTAACATCCCAGATGAGCTTCCCCACATAATTGAAGAAACAAGAATTAAAACACATATCAGTACTTAATTAATCTTCTCTGTGGCCCCAAAGAAGATATATTCTCTCATGTTCCAAAACTGTTATTTTTTTTTTACTAACCCATTCTTTCTTAATAAAGACATTCCTCCTTTTCATAAAAATTTCTCAGTTCTCAAGGCCCTAATCCCAGCTACCATCCATAGTTGAAACTGATTCAGTTAAAGGTAAAAATTATTGCTTTGGGTGTTAGCCCTCCCTGTGATATTTGCATTTCAGATAGGCTATTTGAACTGG
The DNA here is from genome assembly GCF_016433145.1 of Gracilinanus agilis. Lineage (NCBI taxonomy): Eukaryota > Metazoa > Chordata > Mammalia > Didelphimorphia > Didelphidae > Gracilinanus > Gracilinanus agilis. Next base: position 105,899,525 of record NC_058134.1, read on the forward strand.
TTTATACTTTAATCCAAAAGACTGAAGAAATCAGTGACAGAACAGAGGGGAAGATATTTGACTAGGGGAATCCTTAAGAGATTACATAATGGAAACAAAATTCAAGCTTCCTATTAGGTCACAACCAGGTGAAATGGAAGTGGATGGAGTGGAAAGAGTAGAGGAAGAAAATGTGGCTTTGAACAACAGTAAGCAAGAAAACTGAACCTTTGAGGGTAATTAGCCTTCACTTCATCAGATGGAATTCCAACCAAAGAAATCCAAGTGTAAATTTTAAAACATAGGAAACAATTGGATTACAAACTTGCATCCTTTTTTTAAAAATCCACCTTAGATAAATTAAGGCAAAAAGGTGCAGTAATTTTCCAGGAAAATTGCCCATGAATTATTCACTTAGTTGTCTGCAACTGGGCTGTGAAGACCAAACCACTTGTTAAATTTCTCCAAGTCACTTTTAATACTAAATTCAACTATTTTAAAATGCCCTTGAATCTTAAGTCTATTTGGCCATCTTTATTGGAATTCCTAATTCCCCAAAATGGGACTAACAGAAATGAGTGACACATTAAAAATAAAGATAAAAGTAATAGGATGGCATTACTGATGAAAATCATTCCCATTCCTTGAAACCTAGAGGAAGACAGACCTGAATATAGATGTAGAGCACATGAAGCTCAGTTCAATAGTTTGAAGATACAATTTTCTTATTTTGGTCCCCATACAGATTTGGGTGCTAAGAGAAATGCCCACCTTCTGGTACAGAGATTTCTTTGGCTCATAAAAGAGGAAAAATCTGATTGAAGTGGTTACTTAACTTATCTCTAATGGGCAGGAGCATTTGCTTCACCAAGGCATTTGGGAGCAGGGAACTCCAGAGATCTAGGATTGGTGATGTTTCCAAGGTCTGAGTTTGACATCCTGAGAGAGCAATTAATGATTCTCTCCTTAAGGTCTTGTTATATTTCTTCTGCATTTTCACTCATCAGACTTCTCAAATAGAATTAAGGACATTTTTTAAGCACATTGACTTTCTAAATTATTTTTTTAAACTGGGAGACTGATCAAAGTTTCTATTCCATGAGAGTTTTATTCTGGTTTGGTTTCATTTAGGTTAATGTGAATTACTTCTTCCCTTGGTCTTACTATAATATCTAAAACTTGGACATTCTCCTGCAGTATGAGTCTCTGAGTACAATATCCTTCCACAATGCACTTTCTCTGGAATCCCTCCTGATCCTTTCTTTCACTGTGTAATAGGAATGTAGAGTACTAAAAAGAACATCATGATGAGAGTTAGGAGACATAGGTTGTATTTATTGCCAGCTCCCCCTATAACTTAGGTGCCATTGAGCAAGTCATTTGACCTGTATCTCAAAATTCCTATCTGAAAATGTGGGATAAAGATCCTACTTATATACTTTTCACAGTTATTATGAGACTAGAATGAGAGTAAAGATTTTAAAGCACTTTGGGAAACTGCTTTAGAAATGGTAAATATCAATACAAAGCAATTCTAAGAAATTCATGATGAAAAAGGTTACCTACCATCATGGAAGAAACTGATAGAGTCTGGATGCAAATTGAAGCATGCCATTTTTCACTTTATTTCATCCATAATTTTTTCTCTAATGTGATAGGTATCTTCTTTCACAATATGACAAACATGGAAATATGTATTGCATGATAACACATGTATAACTTATATCATATCACCTGCCATTTTGGGAAGGGAGAAAGGGAGGAATATGGATCATGAAATGCCAGAAAATTATTATTAAAAATTCTATGTATGTGTAATATGGAATAGAAAGGGGTAACTTTTTTAAAAGAAAGTAATAGTAAGTACAAACCATGCATAATAGCCCACATTTGTCATCTCTGCTCCTTGTGGGGGCTAAAGCTGGTGGATTGCTTGATCTGAGGAGTTTTGAAACACAATAAGGCTAAAGTTATCAGGTGCACTAAATCTGGCATCAATATCATGAGCTCCATGAGATCATGGGAATGGGGCTTGAACCAGTGACATTAGAGAGTCCCCTGAAGCTTTCAGAGTTCTTCTTTATCCTTCAGGGGGATATGTAGTCATTCTAGCTATGGAATCATGAGGACAGAGTAAGAATATATTGCCTGGCTCTGAGAGAGTAGGCCAATGCATACTCTCGATAATGGTAAAAGTAATTATTTTAATCTAATAATCAGCAGGATGAGTCATATTTTGAGCCTAACTCTAATCAGTAATGGAAACCTCATTACAATTTTAGAAATGACAAAAAAATTAGAAGGGGACTATGTAAGAGTTTGTGACTGACGAGAAGCTTGGTGGTTAGGAGGGATAAAATGGGCATAACCTGACATGTACATGATATTTGAAGAGTAATGATATCAACCTAGAAATTATAGTTTTTGTGACTTTGAATTCTTCAGGAAATAGCTTTCTGCTTCCAAAGATGTTCCCTATTTAATCAACTGAAAACTGCATTTTGGATCCACATCCACCCTAAATACACACTAGCAATGTGATGATGAATACAATTTCTTAAAGCTTCAAGTTTCCTCATTATTTAAATGTACTTATTTAATATTTGGAAAGGTCCAGATGGATTGCCCTGGAGGTGAGGAAAGGAGTTTAAACCCTTCCTTGCTAAAGTTTCTTGGGTTTTTATTCTCTTAATAACTTAAGAAGAGACAGATATGTGACTTGCACTGGACTGGGAAAACTGATAAGTATTCAGTATGGACTGATCTTTGAGCAATTCAAGAGAGATGGGACTCAAGTGCTGAGTGTCATCAAACCAAAAAGAAAGCAATAAAGATGGCAACAATGACCCCCAAAATAAAGGCTGAATTCTAATACAAGTAGTTAGGCTCTGTAGCTAAGGCACAAGGAAATAATTCTGTAAGAGTCAAAAATGTTTTTCAGAGACACTGAGAGAACTCTTAAAGTTTCTCAACTTTTTCCTCCTCATAACTGTTTTATTACTAGGCATTCTTGTACAATTTGTTTCCCTAATCCCTTAAGATATTTCCCCTAATCCCTTAAGATATTTCTTTATCCTAATTTTTCTTTCTTATCACACAAAATATATCATCATGGAATATTATTGTGCCATAAAAATTATTAAAAGGATGATTTCAGAGGAACTTTGGAAGGTTTATATGAACTGATACAGAGTGGATTTATACAATAACATTGTAAAGACAAATAAATAAAAGGATTAAAGCAATGGCCAATCAACTGATAAAGATACATGGTACCCATTTCCTGACAGAAAGGTAATGGAATCAAACGCCAAATGAAGCAAATATACCTGCACATGGCCAGTGTGAGAGAATGTGTTTTGCTTGTTTATATATATTGGGTATGGGGGGTTGGTTTCTTTTTTTCCCAAGGGGAATAGTATAGAAAGAAAACAAATGCTTGTTAATTGATAAAAATCAAATGTCTTTAAATAATCTATGATTAACCATGATATTTTTAAGTTACATGTTTGTAAATTGATTGTGTACAGGAGGTTTAATGGGAGATGGTGGTGGTGGTTAGTTTCTCAGTCATGTCTGACTCTTCATGATCCCATTGGGGTTTTCTTGGGAAAGATACTAGTGTTTTGCCATTTCTTTCTCCAGTGCCCAATGAACATGCTAGTGGCTAAATGAAATTCATATTAAAATGGGGTAATGATTTGAGTTGCTGGCTAATAATTAAAGATTCTTATAATTTGGGTCTCAGGAACTATGGTTGGATTTTTGTTAATAATTCTATAAAATTATCAAAAAGTAGAACTTAAACTTGGTTAGGCAGTTTTCTTTCACTTCAAGGATAATGAGCTGATTGTTCTAACAAATGATAGTGGATTCAATCTGAAAGGAGACAGAGACAAAAAGACAAAGAGGCAGAGACCAAAAGAGGAAAAAATGAAGATTTTAGACAATAAGATCTTTACTTTCCAACTTAGGGGGGTGGGGTAGGGTTTGATGTGACTAAAGGGAAGCTAACACTAAAAGCCAAGACCAAGTAATTTCAAGATTGGACAGAGATGACCCATTTCCAGAAGGGAGGCTATAAGTAGCAACCTGCCAATTTTGTCCTCCAAGGCAATAATTACTGGTAATACTAACACTATTTACTTCACAAGGTTATTATGAAGAAAGCACCTTGTCTCAAAGCACTATATAAATGTAAGTCATTACAGAATCAGAGATTATCAGAGTAGAAAGGGCCAATTAATCTATCCTGAATGAAAACAAGAATCTCCTCCATAATAAGTAAATGTCACATAAATAGTCAAATAAATGGTAATCCAGTCTTAACATCAAGTGGCGGGAATGTATTACCCTCTAAGTAAGCCCAAACTACTTTGGTACTCTTTCTATTCCAACATATTTTTCTTTATCATAGAACATCTCTTAAAATATTTGAGAATACCTATCCTGTCTCATCTTCATTTTCCTTTTCATGGTCCAAATATCCACAGTCAAAGAACCTTTGTGGGAATAAGATCAAATTCCCTCACCATTCAAGTTTCTCACCTTTTGTTTAGATTCTAATAGACTTTAATAAATATCTTTCTTCAAATTCAGTGAGTTTAATACTCTAGGTGTTATCTAACAAAGGCAGGATATAATAGAATATCACCTCCTTAGTCCTTGGTGCTGTGTTCTATTAATGAAATCCAAAACTAAATTCATTTCCTTAATTATAGTATTTTTCTGCTAACACATATTAAACTCCATAAAACTCCCAGATCTTTTCTTGGCAAAATGATACCTAACCATACTGACCATCTTTTACTTGTTAAGTTGATTTCTTAAGCTTAAGTGCAGCAAATATTAATAATATAGAAATAGGATTTGAACAATGATATACATATAACCCAGTGGAATTGCTCACCGGCTCCTGGAGGGAGGAGAAGAACATGAATCATGTAACTATGGAACAATATTCTTAATTAATTAATTAATTTAAATAAATAAATAAAATAAACTTAAGTGTAATACTTTACTTTTTTTTTTTTAGATTTTTTTTTAAACCCTTGTACTTTGGTGTATTGTTTCATAGGTGGTAGATTGGTAAGGGTGGGCAATGGGGGTCAAGTGACTTGCCCAGGGTCACACAGCTGGGAAGTGGCTGAGGCCGGGTTTGAACCTAGGACCTCCTGTCTCTAGGCCTGACTCTCACTCCACTGAGCTACCCAGCTTCCCCCTAATACTTTACTTTTTAAAATTAAAATCATCTTATTCAACCTGGTCTACTATTCTAATCTTTAATTCTGACTATTACTCAATGTGTTAGTTATCTCTCCCAATTTTGTTGCATCTTCAAATTTGATAAGCATAGTATTTGATTTTAAAGATGTCAAACAGAACAGAGCCAAGCACAGATGCTGAAACACTTTACTAGATAACCCTCATCAAGTTTGCATTGAAACAGGAATGATTATTCTTTGAATCCAGACATTCAATAGTTATAAATGTCTCACTGTAATCACATTTGACCCTCATCTCTCTAGCTTGTCCATAAGAATAGCATTATGCATTTATCAAACTCTTTGCTAAAATCTAGATAAACAGTATTCATGGCATTCTCCCAAATTATTAGTTTAGTGGCCCTATTGAAAAAAGAAATAAGGCTATTTAGGCCTGACCAATTCTTCATCACCATTTTTTTTCTTATGCTGAATAATTCTTTCATAATTTTTTGGAGGTGATGCACCCAAATTTTACTTTTATCAGTATAAGGAATTCCTGGTGATGAAATTCCTTTTTTCCATTCAGATTAGCAACTATTCTTCAATTTATAATTTCAGGGAATTACTTGGGGTGCTAAGGTGTTAAGTAACATGTCTAAGATCACACAGACACTGTATGTAAGCAATTGTTCTCACTGTGAGGTTGGCCTTCTATCCACCATGTAACACTAACTCACTGTTTTAAAGAATATATTGCAATATTATTCCAGAAGTTGAAGTAAGGCTTATTGGTTGATACTTTCCAGGCCCAAATTATAATATTTGGTCTCTTTAATATTCTTATTCTCCACTGTATGTCAAAGACAAGTTAGAATGATGGAGTGATGACTTCAGCTAGTTTTTTTGTATTCAATCAGATGGTTCAATTCTGCTTGTGTGTGACTCTGGGCAATCCACTTTATGTCTCTGGATCTTTAGTTTTCTCACTTGCAAAATGAGGGTACTGAACTAGATGACATCTAATGTCCCTTTGAATTCTGAATCTTTGATCCTATGAATCTATGAATTCAATCAATAATATAGAATGCCAACTATGCTTAGGGCATTGGGTTCAGTACTAGTGGTACAAAGACAAAAATGGCTTTGGCTTTCATTGAAGTACCATAAAGCTTGGATATAGATAAATAAATGCAAAGTACATTCAAAGTCAGTTGAAAGTAATTTGAGGAAAGAATGAATAGTTTGAGAGATGAGAAGTAATAGACCTCAGACCAGTGATTCCCAAAGTGGGTGCCACCGCCCCCTGGTGGGTGCTGTAGCAATCCAGGGCCACAGGTGCATTTGGGGGCAGTGAATAACTATAAGGGGGTGACGATAGTATGTGAAGGGGGTGCTAAGTAATATTTTTTCTGGAAAAGGGGCAGTAGGTAGGCCAAAAAAGTTTGGGAACCACTGCCTTAGACTAAGAGGAACTCCGGAAGCCATTATATCCAAACCTTTCATTTTACAGATAAGGAAACTAAGATCATAGAATTAAATGACTTGACAAAATTCAAACAATAGCAAGTCTCAGAGGCAAGATCTGAATCTTGGACTTCTGTGTTAATATTTAAAGAGAGGTAAGCATTCTAAAAGGTGGTAGGTAATAAGGAAGGATGATATTCTTTACATTAGGGTCAGTCCAAGCCAAAGCAAGAGGACATGGAATTTTATGTATGAGAAATGGAATCAAGTGACTTGAATCCCTTTCCTGATTTAGCGCAATACTTTAAACATAATAAATGCTTTATAAATGCATATTGACTTACTCACGCAACTAGATTCTCATTTTCCATTTCTTCACTTGACCTAGATATCAGCTTCTATTAACTATATATAATATTTGTCTTTTCTAGGACAAAGACAATATTTCTTTGCAGATGAAACCAAAGTAAAATAGGCATTTAGTATCTTTGTTTTCTGTCAATTCTCAGTAACCAACCTAAAAGCAGTTTAATCTCAACTTTGATCTCATTCTCTTCCCATCCTCCCATAGCTAAATAAAACTTTTTGGTTATCCTTAGCTTTCCTTATGAGCTTCAGATTATTTATTTTATCATTCTGGGGACTATTCTGACAGAACTGAGCTACAGTTTTGTATTCAGACTACTACTTGACCTTGCTTCTGTTTTTTGTGTGTCTTGATTAAAAACCTAAGCATGTTGGTGAGTTCACTGTGCATATACAGCAGTAACATTAAACTACTCCCTTTTCCACAGCTCACTGATTTTTTTCTATTTATATCTTCAGCTTTTCATTTTTTTAAGTTCCCATTGTTTTTTAGATGAATTCCTTATAAAATTTGGTTTATGTTACCTCAGTTATCCTTTCTCTGAACTCTAAAAACCTGTTCTCAAATTTAGCCTATTCCCAATTTTCCTCTCTTGCAAGCACTAAGATGGAATGATTCCTGCACCTCCCACTTCTCCACCTCAACAAGAATCCATTGTTTCCACCCTAGCAACTAGATCTTCCCAATTACCGAGAATCAGATCCAGAATAGAATTTTCCTGGTGACAGTTAATCCATCTTTTGAAAGAAAATATTATCTTGAAAAAAGATCAAGAAATTAATAACTTCCCTGCTTTTAGAAGAGTAAATGTTCCAGAATATACTCAAGAAGTTGAAGGTCCAGATGACTACAATATCTTGGTTTTGTTTCAGCCTTTTTGATATGTTACTTAAATTGTTCATCTCCTCTTTTAATGAATGGAGTTTTATTGAGAATATGTTTTTTATCTCTGCTTTCATGGATCTTTATTACGTGCTATGCTTCACCTTCCTTCTTCCTTCCCACCCCACCATACACAATCAGTCTGGATGGTTCCCGAGTATGTGTAGCCTTTATAAATTTACTCTCCCAAACATTACAGCCACCAGTTGGTCAGATTTCCCAGAGTGCCTCTGGGTACAGGTCTTCCTCCAGATTCTAGGATTGCTCTCTATGGGGTTCTTGTGTTAATGGCTCAAGGCCTCATTATGATGTATTCTCCCCAATATCAATCCCTAGTTAAATTTAATGGTTTCTCCCTTAGATCATCAATTGACCCAGTTATTGGAGCCTCAGTATTATTTAACTAATTGAATTCCCTGTTCTGATGCCTCTGGTTGCTTGATATTCTGACCTTTCAAAGCTTGCTGGGTTTTAAATGAATTCATTCCATCTCATGTCCAATATACCTTAACCTAAAAGCATGAATGGACACTACAGCTATCATGTGCCACTTGGCAGCACCTTTGGTAAGGAAATAAAGGATCAAATGATTCTTGTTCTGTCTCCTGTGCGGAAGTCAAAACTATAAGCTTCAGAATCTGGAGAGAATAAGAATAATTTGGTCAGTTATGTCCTTTGTATGCATATCAAATTCTAGCTCAGTAATCAATCAAAAGTCTTCCCTTTATAACATAAAAAGTGAACAAAAAACTTGCAAGGCCCTGAAGTAGAGAATTGGGTTCCTATTTTCTATGACATCATGATGTTTCAGAAGGAGGTTCGCCAACTTTTCCCATGGGAGATTCTAGCAGGTAGAGAATATTATGTTTCTAAAGAATGGATCTCATTGACCAGTCTCCCAGTAAAAATATTTTCAGAGCGTACAATTGCTACCTTCCAAATGTAGGACCCATAGCACCAAGTCTAACTTATACCCACGAATTCAAATTTGCCTCCTTGTATCAAGATCTCTAATCCCAATTCATTTTGCTTATTGCCTGTATTTTATACATTTGTCCATAAACATCTTTTGTGGGTAACTTTTTTCCTTTACCCATGTTTTATGAGACTGCTGAAACCTAGCGCACAAAATAAGGGATCACTGATGCATGAATTTCTATCTGCAGCTATAAGGCTAAATGCTAAAATAAGTCTGGAATTGGATACATTTATGGTTTCACATACACTGAAATCAGCAATACAACTGCTACTTTGGGAGATAAACCTCTCCAAGAGAAGAAATATTAGTATTAATTATACTGCATTGTAATTTTCTTGATTGCTTCATAAGAATAATATTATGTAGAGAAATATTTCTTGTCATTTATTTTGCTGGTAAATTGAATGTCTTTTACTTTGAATTAGTGTATCTTCTATTTGGTGTAGTGAAAGAAAACTCATTGAGAGGAGCTCAAGAGCTACAATTTTGAAGGGATGCTTACCTCTACATTATTTTGCATATTGGAGTTTAGAGGGATGAAGAAGGTCTTCTGTGAGACATTGTAGATACTCATCCATGATCTCTACTTTCAGAAGCCCAAGCATTGCAATGATTTTTCTGATTTCTTTTCTTTATTTTTGGGCTATTTATTCCCTTTCTGTTGTTGAACAGCAAGGATTTTTGATGTGACTTTTATAGACTAGATCAATTGTTCTATTAGAACTATTATACAGTACTTTTATGTGTCAAGATGCTAATTGTGTTTTGTTGTTTATCAGTACTGTTGAATTGTGACATAACTATAACTATTAAACTAAACAGTACTATAGCTCTTCAACTACTAGAAAGCCAACGTAGGATCATGGAATTGCATCTTCATTACAGATAGTTAATTTAAGGAATGCCCCAAAGCTATAAAGATCATGTTGTATAGTTCCTAAGGAATGTTATAGATACTCCAGAAGAATTAAAATTGAAAGGTAGAGCATAAAGGAATGTAGAGGAAAATATCAGCAACTGTTGTGTGCAGATGCAAAGCATGGAATCCTTGCAAAGGTACAGGGAGAGCCTCACCCAGAATTCCAGGGGACCCCCCTGGAGAACTTTGGGTGAGGGGCGGTTGAGAAGGGTTGGAGTGACAGTTAATTGGTGGGATTGGATGTGAGGAGAGACTCAGCTTGTTTCTCCTGACTTGGGGTTTCTCCTGAGAAACCATTGTAGCTTAAGCCAGTAGTTTCTACTCATAGAGTTAGCCTATTTGTCAATTCTATTCTTCATTAATATAGTTATATAATTATTTAGTAATTAGAGAGTAAGATATTTATCTATAGCAATAGAGCCAGTTTTAGTTAAGTGCTTCATCTTCTCCAGTGAGGAGGAAGAAAGGGGGTATCAGTTTAATAGTTTAGGGGCACCTTTCATTTATCCTAAACCCTTCACTGATTTATATAATTTTCCTTGTTAATTCCTAATATAACTTTTTACCTTCAAAGCTGTGCCTGATAATTATTTGGAAGATACTTACATTGAGTCTGAACTTCTAGATTGAATCCTGTTGGCTGCCAGGTTAAGATCTCCTCTGTCCTCAACAGTTAGATAAATAATTTCTATATATCTCCTCTAACTGACCTGAGAGGAATATAAATTCAAGAAAGAAACATTATTGGGGTTTCAGCCATAACAGAAACTCACCAGAAGAATATTATTCCTGTCTTCATTACCAACTGAAGAAGAAGCAGTTAGAGGGGGAGGGGTTTGAGATCCAGAAGTGTTTTACCCCTTCCTTTTCCTCACTGTAGCCTGTCAATCTCTGGCTCTTAACTTAAAGCAGCTATCTGGTCCTGAATATTTATCTGCTTCTCCAAACTATCTGTTATTATAATCATAACACAACTCCATCATGTAAACTGTCTGAAAAAGTGATGTATTCCAGGGTGACCAAATTTATTACTAAACCCTCTATCACTGATTAAGAGAAGATGGAAATGTAGACACTTAGCGGCAAGACAACAGAGTACTGGAGGTGATAGAAGGGGCCTGATGACCAAAGCAACATTTTCTAAGGTGTTCATGACTCAGAAGCAATAACATCCCCAGTAGTTCCTGATTCAGGCAAAATCCAAAATCAAAAAAGCTCACGATATGGGAATAACATTATCCTCACAACAACCTAAGAACTCTAATATATAAGAACCATTATGGAAATCTGTGGCGCTTGTCAGGATGCCATTCTTACCTAAACAAGGACTGACAATTTGTTTCCTGGTTAATAATGCAATGGCAGCAGAGAACTGAGTTATAAAAATAGCATAAATCTTCAGGGACCTCACTTTTAAATATGTATGCTTCCTATAGATATACAGTGTTTGATTACTTGAGGAAATTAAATGAGTAATTTATTGGAATGCCCAAAAAAAAGTATGCTGCATTCATCAACATCTTTTAAAAGGGAAAGAAAGACAATAATTTTGTGCCATAAAAATGTGCAAAACTATTTTAGAAGTTAATAGTCAAAGAATAAGTCAATGTTGAGTAGATGAGTGAGTAGCCATGGGTTGTTGTAAGGCAATATTATATGGAAATACCTGATGACGACTGAACAGCAAACATAGTCTCTAGATTTTGCAGAGTTGACAAATTTGGCAAAAAAGATTCAATATAATGATAGCAGAAAGAGAAAAGCCAGCAACCCAACAAAACAAATTGTAGCAGTTTCCAAAAATGTCTTCTCAGATGTCATTGGGACCATATTGCATACTCATGGATGTAATAGACACTAAAAAGAACTTCACATAATAATTTAAATAAGTGTTTGCGTGATAGGAGGGAGAGACGAGAAAGGGAAAGAAAGGATGAAGGCGAGAGACAGAGACAGAGACAGAGACAGGAAGAGAGACAGAGACATGGAGAGAGACCGAGAGACAGAATGAGCTTCTGCATGACTGTATCAGGAGAAAAGAGTAGTTCAAAAGAGCTAGGACTTTTCTAGTTAACTCAGTGGATTCAGATGCTTGGGGAGCATGAATCTCAAAAGAACTGAAATAGCCTAGAGCTGTGATGTTTTCAGAGATGTCACCAGGGCAGCTACTAGCAGCCAAAAAAAACCACAGCAACTAAAGATTTGTTGTCCTGTATATCTGAAATATTCTTCCTCCTGATTTGTGTTGCTTAGAAACACTGGTTTCCTTCAACATTTAGTTCAAATTCCACCTTATTCAGTAGACCAGTTCCAGTCCTCTCAGATGCCAGTGATTCCCCTCTACTGTATATCTGCTTTGTATGTATCTATATCAGAACACATTTATTTATATACATGTTATCTGCACCATTTGAATATAAGCTCCTAGAAAGCAGGGAATGTTTTGCTTTGTTTTTCCTTTGTATCCTTGGCACTTAGCACAATGCCTGGCATATAGTAAGATCTTAAAAACTGCTTGCTTGCTTGATTAATCAGAAGCAGCTTGTCTGTGTTGTCCGTATATGTGTCGATACATATGTGTTGTCTATTCACACATGATTCATATCTTTATGCCCTTAATGTGTGTTCCCTAAGGGCAGCTAAGTAGCATAGTGATAGAGCACCAGGCCTGGACTAGAAAAGATCAGGGTTCAAGTCTAGTCTCAGACACTTCCTAGCTGTTGGATCATGGGTGAGTCACTTGAAAGGGTTTTTTTTAAAGTGTGATCTCTAGTCATGCATGTTCTAAGAGGGGAGAGATTATAACATTTTATTAGTCTTTTCAAATAAGTATATTTTGTTGTGAAAATATTATGTCTTTTGACTGGCCTAATTCTTAAAAACAAATAAATTAGTAAGAGGTTATGGGCAATTGTTTTCAGTGGATGTTGACCAGAAGTGCCAGAAACCTATAAGAACTGTGAGGCCAGTATGTGAGGTGAGCCCTGGTTGCTCCCCATAGCCAATGACTAAATCTATCATTTCAGATCAATTTTTGATTCCCACACTTCATCTTCCATTAAACTAACCACCAAATCCTTGCTTGTTTTGCTATATAAACACAACCAGTATGATCACAGTGTAAAGGGTCCTGCATAATTTGAATAGAGAATTCATTCTAAGACATTTCAGCATACTGACTCAGCTTCAATTTACAATACTAAAGCTTATATAGTACTTATTACTCCTAGTGATTGTTCCAACATTAAAATGCATTTTGTTTCTTTATGTGATTGTTCAATTCAAGATATGTATGAACATTGGATAATGTCTAAGATGAAGTTCAAGGCTATAAATGTGCCTGAAGTAATATAATAAGATTTCTTCCAGATGGTAAAGAATGTGGAAAACAAGAATAAAGTAGACCAAAGGGGAAGATAGGTAGCACAGTGTATAAAGCACCCATCCTGAAGTCAGAAGGACTTGGATTCATATATGGTCTCAGACATTTCCTAGCTATGTGATGCTGGGCAAATCACTTAACCCTGATTGCCTAGCCCTTGCCACTATTCCCTCTTCTAACATAGATTTGATACTTACACAGAAGGTAAAGATTTAAAAAAAAAAGAGAACAAAGCAGACATAAATTCTCTCTGTGTAAGCATGATCAGTATGATCAATGTTGCTCTCTTTCTCATGCCCTTATCCCCACTTCCTATTTAAAAGCATCCAGAGTTTTTCCATATCTTAAAAAAAAGACAGTGATATGAGTAGTGCTTTGTCACATTTAAGACTGGATCCAGTTGCGTCTGTGTGACTCATGAGAATGCCAGCTTTAACTTTAATTCAGAGAATTGTCCTAGCAGCTTCTGCCAGGCCCCCTTTACCTCCTTATTCCTCAAACTGTAAATCATAGGATTCAACATTGGTGTTAAAAGGGCATAGAACAGTGTGATCATCTTCTCCTGAAGAATATTGGGGCTTGAATGAGGCTGAATATAAATGAAGATTGCCATTCCATAGCACAAAGCTACCACTGTCAGGTGAGAGGCACAGGTATGAAAAGCTTTCTTCCTTCCCTCTGTTGACTGGATCTTCAGAATGGTGGTGATGATCTGGATATAGGACAGCAGAACAAGGCAGAATGGGGTCATGAGCAGGATAATGCTGGAGATGGTGATGGCAACTTCATTGGAGGAAGTATCCACACAGGCAAGCCTCACCAAGGCTAAAATTTCACATGCTATATGGTCAATGACATTGTTGGTGCACATGGGCAACTGGAAGGTAAAAACTGTATGCATGAGAGAGTTGAGAGAACCACCAACCCAGGAGGCAGCCATCAGCCTGGCACAAAGTCCTCCATGCATGATAGCTGAGTAGCGCAGGGGATCACACACTGCCACGTAGCGGTCATAAGACATTACCGCCAGCAAAACAAATTCAATCCCACCCATGGCTAGGGAGATAAATAACTGGGCTGCACAGCTCAAATATGGAATTGATTTCTGTTTTTGCAAGAAGTGTGTCAATAGCTGAGGTACAATACTGGTAGCATAAGAAACATCAACAAGAGAGAGGTTGGTAAGGAAAAAGTACATAGGGGTGTGAAGGCGGGTATCCAGCCTTATTAAGAGGATTATAAGAAAGTTCCCCAACACAGTCAAAAGGTACATGGACAGAAATAGGACAAAGAGCAAGACCTGAGTGTCCCAGTCACTAGACAGTCCCAGGAGGATGAATTCATTCACCCACGTCTCGTTATTTGTTTCCATTAAATTGTGAGAGCAATCTGTTGGGAGAGGCAAAAATAACAAGAACCATTCAGTTAGGAGGAGAAAGCTTTTTAAAAAGAAGTATATTTTCCCATTTGAATTATTATGTAGTATATAATTAGGATTTGCTCCCCAGAACTCTAAATCCCAGCTTCCCATGTTCCCTATCACCTTAAGTGCTAACGTAGGGAGGATATAAGTTTTGTGTAGCTCTGCCTCTCACTCTCTTTTCCCCTGATTGTGTTTTGTGGAGGTAGGGTAAGGTGAGAGGCAGAAGAGTTTTACTCAGGTTTTACTTCTGTTTCTTTTTTCTTCTACTTCAAGTGATTATTAATAAACTTTATAAAATATAATACTTGGAGTTATTGGATATTGATTTAAATCTTACAGGACTTTGAAGTAGCTCTGTAACATTGAACAGGGTGCTACTGAGACTAAATTAAATGAGCCATCCATGAGGTAATGAATCACTTGCTTTGGGAAATATTCAAGTGGAACCAGATTTCTGCAGCCCAAGAGATTGAACATTGAGTAGGGATATAATTAAATGACTTTCATAACCCCTTCCAGCTCAAAGATTCTATGACCACAACTTTGGTACCACTGTGAGCTAACTCTATGTAGATTACTTACTACGTTGCCATAAACTGGCCTCCTAAACAGGACTTGCTTATCTCCCCATGTATGCTCAATCCCATCACTTCTGTTCTGTAAAATTTACTCCATCAATCATCCTCTTGCAAGTAGCTTCAGTGGATATCTCTTTACTGACTCAATCCTTTTCAATCTACAAAAATACTTATAGTTTCCATTATTGTAAAAATAGTCTGCCGTATCTTCAAACCATCATGTTACTCCTCCCTTCTAGAAATGGCAGCCTACAATCATTACTTATGTTTTCTCATCTTGCATATTGGGCAATTTGGCTTCCCTCCAAACTACTTCACTATAACGTCCCCTCCCTCCAGGCTAACTAATGACAGATATAGTGTAGTCAAAGAACAATGAATATGAAGATAATGCAATTCAATCCAAGAAGCTGATTTTGAATCCCAACTCCATGACTGTCTACTTAACCTTGAGCAAATTATTTAACTTCTCTGGACTTTGATTTTCTCATTTGTAAAATGATGAGATTGGAATTAATGATCTCTAATTACTCTCCTGTACAATATGGGACAGATGGTTCCTAAGGGTTTATTTCAACTCTGAGACTCTGTGATTCTATTAAGCCAATTATCTTTATTCTGTCCTTACCCCTCAGCAATCTTTGCCACAATGAACTGCCATGTCCTTGCTATTTCTTCTCCTGTGATTTTCTTATCATCTTGAATTCATATTTTCCCCCTATAGTTCATACTACTTGTCTTCTCCATTCTTTAGCTCCTAACTATTCCTCCATAACTTTAAATGTATGTGTTTCCCAAAGTTCTGTCCATGGCTCTAGTTTCTTCTCTCCATATGCTTTCTCCTTTATGATCTCACCCATTCTCATAAATTCTATTGTCAGTTCTGGGTTGATTGTTCTTAAATTTTTATCTTCCACTTTAACTTCTCCCCAATGCAGTCCTGTCTTAAATTTCCAATATCTCCTTAAAATTTCTGCTGAGATAGCTCATTGACAACTGTTACTCAATATTACTAAAATTATATTTAATTTTTATTTTTACTCAAAATGTGACTCAACACCTAACCTCTCTATTTCTGTTAATTATATCACTTTATCATTCACCTAGACTAATTATCTCAGAATTATCATTCAGTCTTCCTCATCCTCTATGACAGAGATGTCATTCTTTCCATTCTACCTATTAAAGATCATGAATTTCCTCTTTTTCATTGCCATGGCAACCACCTTCATTTTTAGTTATTTTGTTAGGTTTCCAACTGATCAGCTGCCTCTAGCCTCTTCCTCATCCAAACCATTCTTTGTATCTCTGCTTAAACAGTTTTACTCATTATTTTGCTAAAAAAATAATAATTTCTTATTGACTTTCAAATAAGTTAGTGATACTGGCATTCAGAGCCCCAATCTGACTTAAATCTACCTTTCTAGCCCTCTTCGACTAGTCCCCCACATCCTGTCTTTTCCTTTTTCTGTATCTTTGTTCACTGTTCCACATGCCTAGGATTTACAACTTTTCCATCTCCATTTGTTGAAATCTTTCCCTTCCTTCAAGGTCCAGTCACAACACCATCTTTTCATTAAAGCCCCCTCTGAATCCCTTTCCTAAAAGTGATTTACCCCTACAATTTCTCATAGCACTTTGTTGGAGCATCTTATTTTCTCTAATATCATTAAGTACATATGTACAAGTCTTCTTTCCCATTAGACTCCTAATACATGAGAGCTAGGACCATTTCACAGCTGACTTTACATCTTGAGTGCTTAACCTCATACCCTACATTTAGTGGATGTTTAATAAATGTTTGTCAAATCTAGTTTTTAAGATCCTTTCTCATTTTTCTGATGATAATAAATTCTAACATTTACATAGCACTTTAATGTTTACAAATTGTTTTACATTGAACTCATCTTCCTGAGTTCAAATCCGGCCTCAAAAATGTATTAGCTGTGTGACCTTGAGAAAGTCACTTAAGCCTATTTGCCTCAGTTATTTATCTACAAAATGATCTTGGAGAAGGAAATGGCAAATTACTCCAGTATCCTTGCCAGAAAAGTTCGAAATGGTGTCACAGAGTCAGACATGACTGAAATGATTGAATAACAGCATTTAATCCCCAGCACAACCCTCTGCAATAGGTCCTATTATTATCCCCATTTTATAGTTATGGAAACTGTGGCTGAGATGTTATATAATTTGCCAAAGATATAGCTAATAATTATCTGAGGCAGAATTAGAAGTCTTTTGGCTTTTTGTACCCCAAATTGATCATAGATAAAAACACTTGTACAAAAATATTTATAGCTGCACTTTTGTGATGGCAAAAAACTGGAAAACGAGGGTATGCCCTTCAATTGGGGAATGGTGAACGAATTGTAGTATATGGTGGTGATGGAATACTATTGTGCTCAAAGGAATAATGAACTGGAGGAATTCCATGTGACCTGGAATTACCTCCAGGAATTGATGCAGAGTGAAAGGAGCAGAACCAGAAGAACATTGTACACTGTGGTAAAATCAAATGTAATGGACTTTTGCAATGACCCAGGACAATTCTGAGGGATTTATGGAAAAGAATGCTATCCACATTCGGAGGAAGAACTGCAGGAGTGGAAACACAGAAGAAAAACAACCGCTTGAACACATGGGTTGATGCGGACATGATTGGGGATATAGACTTGAAACAACCACACCAATTCAACTATCAATAATATGGAAATAAGTCTTGATTGATGACACATGTTAAAACCAATGGAAATGTGCATTGGATATGGGGGGGGGGATGAATGGGGGGTAAAAAGGAAAGTAAAAACATGAATCATGTAACCATGGAAATTTTTTTCTAAAAAAATAAAATATTTAAATGTAAAAAAAAAGAAGTCTATTGGCTTTAAGTACGTACTATATATATATATATATATATATATA
>NC_058134.1:105917884-105950231 GCF_016433145.1 Gracilinanus agilis
ATATATATATATATATATATAGAGAGAGAGAGAGAGAGAGAGAGAGAGAGAGAAAGGGGGGGCCGAGGGGGGGACCTATATATATAGATATCTATAGTCTTTCCACAACCCTACTTATCTACCTTGGGATGTGAATTCTTTTGCAGATCTAAAGGACAGGAAATATTCTTAAATATATGTCAGGCAATGCATCCCACAAATTCAAGCAGAGCTTAAGATAACACTGTAAGCTAGGAAATTACAGCCCAAATCTCACTTTATCCTGATTTTTTCCAGGCATTGTCATTATTTTCCCCATTCCCTTAGCTAAAGTACACTGAACTACCCTCCTGAAGGAAATAGGTGCTCTTACAGGTGACTTACATATCAAAGTGATAAAAAGGGCTTTCTCTGTCTTAAGACATTAAGTGCTTGTGGGCTCACTCCTTCCTTAAGCAAGCTATAGAGTAGTGCCTAAAAATGTTTAACTGAATTATGGGAAGATATCTCTGTCCAGCCCTGCATGCTGGCTCCTAATTGTCTCTAAGAAGTTTTATGTCTATGAGTTCCATGATGGCAGAAACTATCTGATCTAAATTGTATGTCTCTCTCAGAGCTGAAAATAGTGTTCTGTACACAGAAGGGCTTTATCATACATTTAGAGCTGAAAAGGACCTTAGAAGCCATTGAAACCAGCCTCTTAATAATGTTTATACAAGTGCTTACTATGTGCCAGGCACAGTGTTAAATGCTTTACAGTTATTTTCCTAACCCCTTCATTTTACAGAAGAGGAACTGAGACCAGTATAGGTAAAGTCATTTGTCCAGGGTCACACAGCTAATAAATATTGAAGATGGGATTGGAACACACCTCTCTCTGACTCCAAGTCCAGTACTCTGTCTATGCTGCTTAATAAATAAATGCTTGTTTAAATTGGAGTGGAATTGAATGGAATCATTTACATCAGCGGAGAGGGACTCCATAAACTATGGAATAGGTAAATGAACTTGTAAGTATTTAATATGGATTTGGTTTTTCTTCTTAAAGAGTTAGAAGGATTTAAAAAATCTCCTGATAAGAATTTTCAAGGGGAAATTGTGTAACATTTGGTAACGGGGAATTGGAAACCCTCACATGGAAGGAGATTTTAACATTGAAAGAATAGCTTATAGAGAAAGAATGTGAACTTATAGTGAAATGTTTTTGTTTTATGCAAGGTAACACACAAAGGTTTTCTTCATAGGAAAACTTCCTTTGTGGAAACACCCTCCTTCTCACCTGAGGATCATAGAGGTTAACAACTTGCCCAGGGTCAGAAAGCTAATAAGTGTCAGCGATGGTATTTCTATCTCAGCTTTCCCTAATCTAAACCTTATCATGAATAGTGCAAATAATAAACACCATGAAATGGTCACAGGTATTCGAATTTACACTATTCAAAGTTATAATTATATAAAATATAGTATCCTGGTCCAGTCCAGCAGAAATAGGCAATACCAACTGGAATAGTGTGACTTTCACAGGATTTGCTATTTATACTAATCAGTTTCTACCTGGATTTCTAACTTTACTCTTCTTCTCAATAGAAACTCAATTCACTATGTCAGCTACCACTAAATAGCGTGCTTTAAAAATTCCACAAAAAAGACTTGAGGATAGGATAGAGTATGATTATTAACTGTTAAAAGGACAGATTAATTTTTTTAAAAACATGGAAAAACCTATATGAAGTTATGAAGACTGAAATGGGCAGAACCTAGATAATATTACATATGGCAATAGAAATATTAGAAGAATGGCTTGTGTGTGTCTACCTCCAGAGAAAGAACTGATAAAAAGCAAGACATAGTTTTATGTATACCTTATATTTTTGTCAAATGATAACTTTTCTGATGGGGAGAGTGGAGGGAGGGAGAGAACTACCTGGGCATTTTAATATAACAAATAAATAAATATATTTAAACTTTAAAAAGAAGGGAAAAGACAGTGTGAAAAATAGTCACTAAGAGGGCAAGTTGAAAATTACATACTAGTATTCAAAAGCTACAGCTGGAATGGAATAAATAAAACATAATTTTTATTTCCAACTTTGGTCTTAATGTTTGAATCAAATCTGTAATACTTCATTTCCATACCATCATGAAACAAAGGTTGGTTGTAGGGGTAGTTTTTAAACCTATTTGTACAAATGATCCCTTATTATAGATTGTAGAGTTAGAAGGAATCCAGTCTAATCTCCTAATTTTTCAAATGGATAAACTGAAACACAGATTGCTAAAATGACTCACCTATATTTGCATATGTAGAAAGGGACAAATAAATGCTTCAAACCCAAGTGTTCTGCTTGAATTCCTGTAGTCTTTCCACTAAATCTCCAGACGTTTGTTTTACTTTCTTTCATTGCTGCCTGAACTAAAGTGAGTAAACAAGGAGGAAGAAGAAATATATCCAGCTTATTTTTCTTTGATCCCATTCCGGGACAGCAGCTGAAGCCTGGACATTTAGTCAAAAGACAGGGGATGAATCAGGCTTCATCCAGGCATCATTCTAATTCCTACCTGCATCCTTTTAGGGCAAGCTGATTTCCTTTTCTGAGTTTCAATATCCTCATATAACAAATGAGAGGAATGGATTGTTGTTGCTGTTCAGTTATTTCAATCATGCCTGATTCTTCTATGACTCTATTTTGGGTTTTCTTGGCAAAAATACAGAGGAGGAAACTGAGGCAAACAGGGTTAAGTGACTTGCCCACATGGTTACACAGCTAGTAAGTGTCTGCGGCCTAATTTGAACTCAGGAAGATGAGTCTTTTTTATTTCAATGCTGCCATTCTATTCACTGTGCCTCCAAGCTGTCTGAGGTATGGACTAGATCAGTGATTCCAAAAGTGGGCACCACCGCCCCCTGGTGGGTGCTGCAGCAATCAAGGGAAGCGGTGATGGCCACAGGTGCATTTATGTTTCCTATTAATTGCTATTAAATTTTTTTTAATTAATTGCCAGGGGGCTAAGTAATATTTTTTTCTGGAAAGGGGGCGGTAGGTCAAAAAAGTTTGGGAACCACTGGACTAGATAGTGGCTACTTATGCCTGTGACCACAAATTTAGCTATTTTCAAGAGCAGAATTCAAAAACAGGTCTTCCTGTCTTCAAGTTCAGCATTCTTTATCATACCATATTCCCTCTCTAGAGGAGATGATCTTTAGGACCCATTCCACATCTTATAATCCTAACGATGATGCCAGCTGAAATTCAATGGAATTGCCCAGCCTTTGATTCTCACTATTGGACTAAATAAAAAGCAAAACTGTTCACTGGGATATAATATATTCCTATAAATGCACATCTAGTTACTCCTATCCAGAAGTCACAGATTTTTTTTGTCAACTGCTTCATAATATCTACTGAAACTTCTGACCTTTCTCTTTACAAGATCCCAGTTTTTGCCTCGTCAAAATTTCTTTAGTACAACCCTTCAGCTTCCCTTTGTATAACCTTCCTGGCTTGCCAAGAAACTTTTCACCACTTATACACTTTACCTGCCTTTACAATCAAAGAAGGGGAATAACCTTAAATCCTAATCCCTTTAAGTAAATGTTTCAAAGGTCCTAGTAACCTTAGTTATTTGAAAAAGAAATATGTACAGTCATAAAAGGGCCTAATATTTTGTGACTCTTCTGTAGTATAGGGACTGCTTTGATGGCATGCCTCAAAGGCATCCCTGAGAGGCCCATCTTGACTTAACATCCTTCCTTTAGTGCCAAATTTTGCTAAACATTCCTGAAATCCCTATTCCTTTGATGCAATTGCTAGGCGATTCTTTTATTTAACTCTTGTTTATTGCAAAATAAGCCATTTGTAATGGCTATTCTAAACCTGATGTATTTTTCTAAAAGTTCAAACTTACTTCTGTCTTTAAGCAAATGGTCTGTCTCACAATTGAGTAATAAACTCAAGGCTAGAACTCTCAAACCTAAGGCAACATCTAACTCTTGCACTTCTTACTCCCTGTCCTTCCCCTCCAGATACAATATTATGGAGTCTTTAGTCCTTTTGTCTTGGAGCACATATGATCAGATTAACTTTGTGGAGATTAGTCTTCAAGAAGAGAAACAAAATATATATTCGAGTAGCATAAATAGATGAACATTACAAAATTAAAACAGATTGAGTTGGAGGTCACTGATGGTAATAGCTAACATTTATATAGAGTCTAAAGTTTATATACTTAATATAGATATTTTATATTCATTTTTTCTGGACTGGAAAGGCATACAATTTTAATAGTGTTTACTCAACAGATAAAATTAAGTGGAAATTCTATTATACTAAGAAGGTGAGAATGTTATATGTCAAAGACCCTCTTATCCCACTATTCCTTTCTGTATCACACCATAATATTCTTTGGACCCTAAAGCTGTTTTCTCTCATTTTCCATGAAAAGCTGAATGAGGAAGTAGGAAGGCAAAATAGGAATACAAGCAAAGCATTCTCGTTGCTCTGTTTCCTTATGAAGCTTCAATCAGTAATTTTTCCCATCCCTTATTTCTTTTTATGCTATGAAAAATGCACCCAAATAACTTTTTAAGCAGGACAACTGAATGTTTGAAGTTAATCATTCTTCTCTCTACTCAACTGGATCTCAAACCTAAGGAATCCAGGAGGAGGTTTAAAAATAATAGAAATAACTGGACTTTGAAGTTGTAGAGAGAGGAGAGGAGAGAAGGGGAAATATGCCTTAAGCACAATAAAGATAAGAACTGAGAATTTTCCAGGCATATTTTCCATTAGCTATTAATAAATTGCCTATATCTAGACACTGGATGCTAAAATATTTTTAAGCTTCTTGGTATCACCTTCAAACCTTAATTCAACTATTTGAGCAGTCCTTCTGATCTTAACTCTATTTAGCCTTCTTTATCAGAATTCCCACCTTTCCAGAATAAATGCAGCAGAAAGGGGGAGCGTTTACATTTTTAAAAAATAACAAGATAATATTGTTGGTGAAATTCATTCCCAATCTTTGACAAACTGAGGAAGATGGACCTGAATGAAAATGAAGAGCATCAGTAGTCTGAAGATAAAGTTCTCTCATATCTCAAAGTCTCTTACACACACACATCCATCATAAACTACCAAAAGAAATGCCCACCTTCAGACACAGAAAGATTCTTCTGACTCAAAAAGGAGAGAAAATTTGGCTGAAGTGGATAATTAACTCCTCTGTAATGGGCAGGAGCATTCACATCAGTCAGTCTTTGGGGAATAGAGATTTCCATAGGCACTTAGGTTCATGATGTTTCCAAGATCTGAGTTTGACATCCTGAGAGGGCAATTAATGTTCCCTCTTCAGGATCTTGTTATCTTTGCCTTGTCTGATTTCATTCACCTGACTTCCCACACTAGACTCATTTTCTTGAACAGGGCACTTCGTCAACTTTGATCTTCTTGTTTTAGTATCCTCTTTTTTTTAAATCTTCTTCCTTCTCTCCTTAGACATCAAAGGCTTGGACATTCTCCTGCAGTTTAAGCACCTCAGCCATACAGAATCCTTCCATACTACATCTCTGAAATTCCTTCCTGATTCCTTCCTTTATAGGGTGGCAACCATTTAAGTGAGTGCACAGAGACCAGAGATGAGATTCATGAAACCTAATTTCTATAGTCCCAGTTCACACTTTAAACTTTTTAGTGCCTTTGAGTAAATGACTTAGCCATTCCTCCCTTTATTTTCTCTATTTAAAAAAGGGGGCAGCTATATAAAGATTAAGGTCTAGAGATACAAGATCTTGGTTTCAAATCTGGCCTCAGACACTTCCTAGCTATGTGGGCAAGTCACTTAACCCAATTGTCTATCCCTTACCATCCTTCTGACCAGGTACCATACTTAATATTGATTCTAAGGTAAGAATTTTTTAAATGTTAAATAACATAACTTTTCGTGGCTATTTTTAAAACAATATGAAAAACATTTTAAACAATCTTGACAAAGTATGTATAAAATGCAAGATATTATTACTAATATCAGCTAATGAATTCAATACACATTTTTTAGCTTTGGGGTTTATCAATTGAATCACTTTTGAAAAAAATGGTATAGGCTAACTATGTACAAGGATTAGATTTAGAATTTATGAGGCTCAAAGAAGCAAAAGTGTCCTAGAGTCACCAGTTTCTGCATGGCAGAATTATGGTTTCTTCACATAGGCAATAGACCTGGGAAGGATCTTCTCTCAATAGTTTATGGTTCATTTCTGGTTCAAGGACCAAAAAGAGACAACCAAATCCATACCTTTTTTCCCATATACTGCCTACTCCTTTCCCATTTTCTCCCTCTGATCTAACTAACTTTTTGGTCATCCTTTCTTGACAGAACTGAAAACTATTAGTGTCAGGTCAGTGGGGGAGCTTTTTGATCATGGTACTCATCAAGCAACATCATCAGTCTTGAACACCAAACCCATCACCCATCAATCAAAGCACCTTCTGATATACAATACAAACTTACTAAATATTTAGAAATATCTAGAATTTTGGCATCAGATAATAATAATGATAATGAGGCTTGGAGTATTTAAATAAGTTGTCCATAAAGACCAAAAGACTCCAAACAATTGTTTACAAGCATGTAGGTAAGTGAAGCTTTCCCAAGTCAATCTCTAAACCAATTGCAATTGCCACCATAGTTTATTTCCTAAAGCTAGTTCAGAGAGTAGATTTCTTTATGAATTATTCACATGATAATTTCACAGTTGTATCACTTCCAGCATAGATCTTTTTGAAGTAAACTTGATGTAATCCAACTGCTTCCTCCATCTGTATTCTCTATACTGCCATTTCTAACTCATTTATAAGCATATTCAAAAGCAATAAAAGGATTATAAAAACAGTTTACAAAGACAAAAAAGATGCCCACTACAAACCATAGTAAAATAAAAAACATTAATTAATAAAATATGAGTAAAAAGTTAAATTCAATTAGATACTATGTAATACAGTGGATCAAAGATAAATACATAAATACAATGGATACATAAGCACAATGGATCAAAGACACTTAAAATCAATAAGTAATTTTGTCAAAAAGAATGATAAAACTCTGGGACCCAACAGTTGGTAGAGGAGAATTTCTAAATTTGAAAATTTGTATTATCAAAATAGCATATAAAATTGACAGTAATCTTAGCATATAAGACCAGACAGCATAAAAGTCTAGAAACAAACTAACTGTAAACAAGCACAACAATATTGAAAATAGGAGAAAAATCAAAAGAATGATATGAAACTATAATACCCAATTATATTCCAATAAAATAAAAAATCTGAGAAAAATAAATATTCACCAAAATATAACATATTGTCAAATTAAGAAACAAAATAATAAAAAGTAAGGAATGCGTAAATGAACTATTGAAAACAAATATCCTTAGCCAGATGGATTTACAAATTACTTTTATCTAGTATAATATCATTACAGAAATGTTTCCTTAAAATAAAAAATGATGGCCTTCTATTAAGCTCATTTTGTAAGACAAATATGGTCCCAATAACCACAACAGAGAGACACAGAGAAATAGAATTATGTGTTAATTTCATTAATGACTACTGATCAATCAATTAAATTAAATTCTATAGCAATAAATCTAGATAACTTGAATCTATACCAGGTATGTAAAGATGGTTTAACATTAGGAAAACAATTATTATACATAATCACATAAACAACAAATAATTATAAAAACCACATGATGATTTTAATAGATGAATAAGATGCCATAGACAAAAAGTAATAGAATATTCAGTGCTCATGACTAGGCAGTGCCAACATTATAAAAAAATGACACTACTACTAAGTTTCTTATACTTTTAATTTTATAACGAGGAAACTATTGAATAGTTACTTTGCAAAACTTGATGAAATAATAAAATTCATTTGAAACAATATTTAGAATACCAAAGGAAATTATGGGAAGAATTAGGGAATGAAGTGAGGAAGTACTTACAGACTTAAAACTATATTATAAAGCAGCTGTCATCAAAACCATTGGGTATTGGCTTAAAATAGAAGTATATCATTGGAACAGACTAGACAGGGAAGAATCAGAAACAATGAAACTCAATAGCCTAGAGCTTGATAAACCAAAAATTACAAATTACTTAGGAAAGAAATCTTTATTTGATTAAAACAGCTGGAAAAACTTGAAAGTAGTTGGGCAGAAATGAAATGCAGATCAATACCTTACACTACATTCCACAATTCTGTCTAAATGGATACCTTACCTTGGTATTAAATATCATACTTTAAAAGGAGAGAAGCAAATCATATAAATCTCAGTTATAAGTAGAAGATGTAAACAAAGCAAAAGAAAAAGTGATAACTTTGATTTCATGAAACTGAAGAGCTTATAAACAGAAAAATATACACCTAGGATAAGGAAAGAAACAGTCAAATAGAAAAAAATATCTTCATATCAGATTTCTCAGTTGTTTAGAAAGTCCCCATAGACACCAAAATGTTCATCCAGAATTGTTTGTGTGGCAAAGAATTAGAAACAACATAGACATCTGTTTATTGTTGAATGGCTAAACAAATTGTGGTACTCTCTTGAACATTTATCTTTTCCTTTTCTGTCACATTAGTCAATCTCATAGGTGTGAGGCAGTGCCTCAAAATAGTTTTCATTTGCATTTCTTTAATCTAGAGTGATTTAGAACATTTTTCATATGACTATAAATATCCTTGTTTCTTTACTGGGAAATTGCCTGTTCATATCCTTTGATCAGTTGGAGAATTAGTTCTATTCTTATAAATTTTACTTAGTCCTCTCTACATATGAGAAAGAAGAACTTTATCAAAGATACTTCCTGCACACACACACACACACACACACACACACACACACACACACACACACCAGCTTTCTATATAGTGTTTAATATGTGCCAGGCACTGTACTAAGGATATCATTTCATTCTTACCACAAGTCTGGGAGGAAAATCAGGCAAATAGAAGTCAAATAACTTGCCCAGGATAAGTTATGAAGTATCTGATATAGAATTTGAACTCAGGTCTTTCTCCACTCCAGTTCTGGTGCTCTATAAACTATGCCCTCTACCTGCCCATGAACTATTGAACTTTGCATGGTATTTTGGCCAAGGAAATGCATCCTGGACAAGTCTAAGAGGCTTGGAGAGCTATATCTGACTCTTTGCATATATGCTCATTCACTTATATTCCTTTATCTTTCCATAAATTTAGTAAAAATATAATCAGAACTATTGCATTCCAAATCTAATTCTTGCCAGTGGCTCAGGGCTAATTTATCAACCATTGGGAGTAAACATCTTTCCAATATTCATCTTCCTTTATTTTAGCAAATGATTTTAGTGCTATTTCTCTAGGATTTTCTAAGTACCCTAATATTCCATGTACAAATTCTTCTATGTTTATACCCTTGATTTTGGTCTCTTGTATTATTATTATTGATAGCTTTTTTAAAGCATGTTAAGTAATAATGGGGGAGAGGAGTTCCTTGCTTTATCCTTATTTATTTTGGGTAAATTTATGGTGTCTCTCCATTGCTGATAATTCATTTTGGTTTTATATAAGTCTTACTATTGTATGAACAAAGATCCCTTCCATGCCTATTATTATTAGTTTTAATTATTTTTCATGAGTGCTATATTTTTCTTCTTTTTAAAATGTTTTCATCCATGTCTTACTTTTTACATTGTCAGTTTTCCATAGTATCTCCCCACCTCTCAAAGATCAATCCTATATAACAAATAATATTTTTAAAGTTAAAAAAGAAAAGGGGGAAAAAGAAATCCATACAATTCATTATCACATTGAAAAAATCTGAAAAAATGTGCAATGTGCAATAGCTACCTACAGATCTCCCACCCTCTCCAAGGTGAGGGTTGGGGATATTTTCTAATATCTATTCTTTCCAGCCATGCTTATTTTTTTTTTAATTCTGAAACATCCATTTTGTATATGTGGTTGTTCTTTGTGGATGCTCATATATCACTGAAATCATTGTGTATATTGTTTCTTGGCTCTCCTTACTTTAGCTTTGCATAGGTTTTTGTAAAATGTTACATGTTTCTCTATATTCATGACATTCATCAATCCTTATATCACAGTAATTTTCCATTTCATTCATGTACCATAATTGTAGATAGCTAATGTGAGAAGTAGGATTTAACTGAGGTTTTACGCCTCCAGAGTCATTGCTTTTTCCAAGGTACCATGCTGCCCCATTACAGAACAGATATCAATCTTCACTGATAGAAGAAGTTTCTTTACTGGGAGTCCCCTGAACCATATAGTAGAGTAGAGTAGAGTCGAGTCGAGTAGAGTCGAGTCGAGTAGAGTAGAGTAGAGTAGAGTAGAGTAGAGTAAAGCATAGCATTATATTGTATATGTATAGTGTTACATAGTATATATTGTATATATTGTATTATATATATAGTATTATATTATGTATATAGTAAGAAAGGAGGACTTAAAGGAATTAAAAGAAACTTGGACAGATTTCTATTAACTGAGGCAGAGTGAAATAAAAATTAAGGAAACAATAAGAACAATAATTAGAACAGTGTGTGAATAAATAGAACTCTAGAAGGAAAGTATAGGAGAAATTTTTTCAACTGTTGATGGTCCTGGAGAACAAATCATGAAATTTGTTTCCCTCTCCATATTAGACAGGTGGGAAGTTAATAGGGTAATATCTAATGCTGTAGCCACTATATTATTACTTAGCTATTTTTCTTTTTTGGTAGAGAGGATTCAGTAGGGGGTAGGGAGGATTTTTGTTGCTGTTTTCCCCCCAGAAATGATTGGGATGTAAATTTAAAAAGAATCAAGGAAACATTTCAAGATGAATGAGTGAACAAATGGTTGAAATGAGGGTGTTCAACTTGATCTCTAATACACCTTCCTTGTTTCACATTTCTCTGTAATGGGAGATAAAGAATTCTGCTTGCACAGCAGGAAAGCTCTCTAAGAGAACAAACAGATTAATTTGACAGACAATGCTTATTGCAAAATATAAATTTCATCTAACACTTCTTCAAAAAATTATTGCTGGAGTTCCTTGTGTAGAAGGGGAGGCTTGTGTGTGTGTGTGTGTGTGTGTGTGTGTGCATGTGTTTGTTTTTATGAGGAAACTTGAAAAATATTCCCTTGAAAACAGAAAAATGGTCCAGGGATTCATACTGAAGATGTAAGAATACCATAGATGACTGTAATATCTCCATTTCTTGACAATAAAAGACTCCCACACAAAATTGACTTGTGGAAACTACTGAAATTTAAAATAAATTGTGAACATTGAAAAATAAAAATAGACAATGGGCTTTGCAAGAGGGAATAAAGCTTAAACAAGCCAAATAATCAGTGTAGGTTGTGCCTTTTTTTATGGACTTTTGCTGTAAAAATAGAGATTGGAAAGGGAAGATAGCAATTACCTTTTATTCAATGTTACCTCTCTGATGAAACCTTCTGATCCTCCTGGCCAGAAAATTCTTTTTCCATTGGACTTTCTACAGCACTTTTATAATGTACTTATTTATTATTGTGCATTTTAGTTAGATAAAAATGACTCTAACCAAACCTGCCTATCTTTTGATAGGCACTGTTACTTTTCAGAGCACCTCCATGCTACCCATTACCCTGATTCAAAAGCACTGTGTCGTTTTCAACTCCTTTATCCCCATCATTCACCCCTCTTATCCAATCAGTTGTTAAATTGTACCTTTTCTCTCCTGATCCAAATTTCTCACATAAGTCCCCTTTTCTTTTTACTCACATAGACACTACCCTAGTTCAGGCCTTCATCACCTCTAGCTACTGCAGTCATCTCCTCTTTGGAATCTCTGACTCTTTTGTCTTTGAATCCCTACATCTAGCATGTATTAATAAATGCTTGTTGATTGATTGATTGATCTAAGCCCATCTCAATACTCATACCCAAATAGTATGAAAATGATATAAAGATAAAGACCATATATCTTCTAAAATGTTTACCTCCATCAGTAGCTATTACTGTATTTGGAATAAAAAAAGTTTTTTTTTATTGACTTGAATGTTGGGCAATAGAAGAGGAGATATTTTATAACATGATCTTGGAGAGAAGATATTGTCTTAATCTTTTCTTTTGGTAGTCTTTTACTGGCTATTCAAGTGAAAGAGACACTGAGATGGTACACAAATCCTAAACCTGGGAACAAAGTGAGGGATTCTAAAAATAAAGCTGAGATGTAGATAGGCCCAAAGAACTCAACTCTAAATCTAAGATATCCTTAGGGTCTAGAGCTGAAATAAGTGGTCAACGAGAAAAAGTTAGGGTCAACTATTGAGTGAAAATAAATGATCAGAAAACTGAAAGCTGATCTCTCAGGAAACACTGTGCTGAATATAACAATGGATGACTATAACCAGAGAGGCCGCAGGCATAGGACAGACATCTATGAGGCCACACCATCAGGAAACAGTGAAACGGCAAATATCCTTCATAAACAATACAGAACACCCCAGAGACAAAAACCTGGAGCCTTTCCAAAAGGAACTGTGGGCATGAGATAAGGCCACTAGACTGCACGTCAGCATTTTCACTTTAAGGCATGTTGCTAGCTGTGGACAATGAAAAACAACACCATGTTCAACTCAATTGAAGAAGTGAAGAGTGAGTTTCCCAAGTAGAAATTATTGAATTCTGCCAAAATGTTTCTCATTCAATGAAGGAGGTAGAAAATTGCCCTCTTTTTTGTGACCAAATATTTTATATTTTTTATATTCATGTGGTGCCTTCTTTATTAAATAATTATAGTAGTTAATAGTTTAATAGCTAAACAAGAGGTGCCTCTCTGTCTCCATCTGCGACCAAATGGCACAGATTCAAAAATTTAAATGATTCAAAAGAGAACATAGGAATGTGGCAGATAGAGAAAGGATAGAGAAGTGGGTTGGGGGGATTTCTGGGTTTGCAGGGCCTCATCCTATGTTCTGGTTCATCTTCCTCCTCCTTTCCCCTAAGTGTGGGTATCTCCCAAGGCTTCTTCTTTGACCTCTTTCTTTCCTCCATCTGTTCTTTCACCTGGTGATTTTATCCATTTCCATGACCTCAACTAGCACCTCTAGTGAGATATCTCCTCTCAAATCTCTAAATCTTCCCTCAGGATCTCTCCAGTCTTCAGTCCCACATTTCCAAAGGTCAGCTAAATATTTCCATTTGAATAGTCTCTCAATTGTTCCAACTCAGCTTATAAAAAATGAATATTATCCCCCACTCCTGATATGTTCCTCTCTTTTAATCTTCCCCATTTCTGCTAATGGCACCAACATCTACCCAGTTGCCTATCTTACAAACTTTGATTTACTCTTTCAATCTTTCCTATAGCCAATCAGTTGTTAAAATCCTCTTGATTCTGCTTCCAGCCATTTCTTGTATGGATTCACCCTTCAATGATTACATGGATGTCTTTCTTAAGGGTATTTTCACCTACTACCAAAATCATAAGATGATAGAATTTTTTGCCTGAAAGATACCTTAGAAATGATGCAATTCAACCCCCTATTTCTCAAATGACGAAGACTCTTTTTATTTTGTGTCCCCTCTCCAAACACTCCTTTTTCACTTTATCTTTTCCACAACTACTCAAAAGAAACTTTCTAAGACACAAGTCTGACCAAGTCACTCTCCTCTGCAAATCTTTTGGTGACTTCCTATTGTCTATACAATAAATGTAAATATATACTCAGCCTAAGATTAAAGGCCATCCACAGTGTGACTCAAATCTTATCTTGTCAGTCTTATTTCACATGACTCCCCTTTACACACTCTATGGTCCAGTCAGACTGAACTCTGTTCTCAAGGTCCATTGTATCCTCTCCTACAACCAATCAGTTGCCCAGACCTGAAACATACTCCCTTCTCCTTCTTTCGTTCACAACATGGCTGAAAGCCACTTCTTCCATAAGATCTTCCCTTGATCCATAGGGGATAAAAGAGATCCTTTCTTGCGTTTCTTATTGTATCTAAGGCATCAATTGTTTAATGTTTTGTTAGACTCAGAAGGCAAACGAGCAGGGATGCTCTTCATCAAGATATGAAACAAAAGATGATATCTCTAGGAGCTTTCATGGGTATAGAATGATCTATAAAAGACTTATCTGTAGTGACACAAAGTGAAGTGAGCAGAACCAGGAGAACTTTGTACATAGTAGCCACCATAAAATATGATGATCAACTGTTAATGACAACTATTATTAACAAGGCAAGGATCCAGGACAACCCCAAGGGACACATGACAAAGAAGGAAAGGTGCCTCCATAGAAGGAACAGATGGAGTCTGAATTGAAATAGTGAATATAGATAGTGGGTACACTGAGGTGTTTAGATTATACCTCAGTGTCCTTTTAGTGCAATAAAGCAGTCTGTGCCTTACTACACTGGGCCAGCTGCAACCAAGTCTTCCAGGCAGTTGTTAACAAAACTAACAGGTTTATTGGTGAATAAGGGTTAGGGAGGGAGAATTGAGGATTGAGGATGCCCTAATCACTAATTCTCTCTCTTTCCCAACCCCATCTAAGTCCTATGCAAAAAAGGATTCTTCTGTTTCTTGAGACTCCCTAAAATCCCTTCCTGCTTCTGGCTAATAACCCCAAAAGCCCTCTCTTGTTCGTCCTAACACTATAAATCCTCCCTTTGTTGATTTATCAGGTTGCGACAGGCCAGGATGAAAAGGATAAACTCTGGATGTTGGAGTTCAACTTCAGCTGGACCGGGTCTAAGGTTTACCCTCAACCCTCACATCAACAACTGCCTCTGGACCACAATGTTTTAGTCTGGGTTTGAAAGCCTGTAGAATCTTCTGCAGGATGGTTCTTCTTTTGAGGAAAGATACTCCCAGAAAAATCAAAAGTTTCCCTCATCCACAGGCTGGTAGAAACAGGATCAGCAGAGAAAACCTCCTTCTTCTTTCAGCTCCAAGTTAGGAAAAGCTCTGTTGATAGTTGCCCCTTCAAAATCTCTCCTTTCACATTGCAGAAACTCTTGTCTTAAAGTGCCTAGCATGTGGTCATGCTAGCCTCTTCAAACCCACTTTTACCTATACTTAAATTCATTTATATTTCTATAATTTCTACCATAACAGAATGCAGATTGAAACATACCATTCTTCACTTTATTTCTTCCATGAATTTTTCTCTAGGATAAGCAATATGTATCTTCTTTCACAACATGACAAACAGGGAAATATGTATTATGTGATAATATATGTACACCCTATATCATATTATCTGCCTTCTTGGGGAGGCAAGAAAAGTGGGAGGGAAGGAGGGAACATAAGGATTGAGACAGATTTTTGGACACAGCTAAAAGCAAGAATTTGTTTCTCTTGGATAAGCATATTATAATTCATTGCCCATTTATAACAAATCACACATATTATCGTTGTTGCATATTATATTATATAAAAAATAAAAATTTTAAAAACTGATCATTAGGAAACAGAAGTTCCTGAGACCATATGTGCCATAGGTTATAAGCCTGAGATGGGGTGTCATAGTCTATTTTTATGGAGCTCAACTGGTTTTGACCTCATCTCCCTGCACTAGCAATGCATGAATTAGTACAGTGCCTTTGCAAGCAGATATGAACCCAAAAAGTCTATATCCAATTGTTTGTTGGCAAAGAAGGACTGGCCATAGTATCCTCATAGATAATTACATATAAGAGTGTGTATATATATATATATATATATATATATATATATATATATATATATATATATATATAATAAAGGCACCAAATGAAGAGTCTGGCACACTGCACTGTACTTTTTGAAGAAGCGGGATATAAAATACTAGGGAATATATTTAGAAAGGTAGAAAATATAGCTGTCACTTTTTATGAACTTCCTGAAAACTTGAAGGTTTCCCAGGACCCCAGGAAGATAAGCAGGAAAGGTAGGGGATGCTGTTCTTGGACCAATTAATAACTACACATTCCAGTTCTGGCTGAAACTGGCCTAAATAAAATGAATTCTTCAGAGAAGGAAGATTGAACAAAAGATGTGAGGAAGAGCCTGGGAATAAGTACTCTTTAGGTCCAGAACTATTGCCAAAAGAGGAATAGGCATTGTCCATAAGATGAGACTTCAGTGAAGCAGCACCATGAGAAGGGATCCACAAAGGAAACATGCTCATTTTCGGGGAATCATGGCCACTGACCTAGAAAATGAATCTTTAAGCCTTGGCTGGAAATTTTCCTAGATACAATGCAGGAGTGCAAATATCTGGTGTAGAAAATATTAGACATTTACCAAAGACCCTCAGGGGACCTGCCTTTGATGTCCTACACACTTTGAAGTTGAAACACCTCAGTATTGTATTACCCAAAATGTTTGGGAGTGCTAGATTAAGACGCAATGATGGCACAAAGAACTTTGATGTTAAGTGTTTAAGTTCCCTGTCATTTTTCTGAGGCTCATAAAAAGATAGTTCAAAACAGGAATTACCTGGAAATGTTGATTTATTTACTCACATTGATGCTAGAAGACTATGAGGGACTCATTGTTAGTGAGTCCTGTAATCACATAAAATGGGTTTCTCCCGGCCATCACACTCCTGGTACATAATGGCCCACAAGCCATCTAGGCAAGCATTCATGTGAAATAAAAAAGATATTACTTGATTTGGCAAAAGCTGATAACTAGAAGATGGGTATGGCATCTAACCAAGTCCTTAAAGATCTGATTACATTTCTTAGCTGGCCAAGCTCTAAAAAGTGCTAGGAGGTCAAGGCCAAATTGCCCCCATCCTGCCTTCATGTTTACATTTCTCTTCCATTATATATCCTTGGTGAGATCATTGAGAGGCTTTTCAGTGGTGCCATAATTCTTTTAGAATCTATAATAATAGCCAGCAGAAACATCTTTAGCTCTCAATAATTTTTCAGGCTTGGCCAGATGAAGCTTATGTATAATTTCACAATGTTATTCAGGGCATGCCTGTACTAATGGTCCATATAGTACAATTAACAGTGGCTTTGGATTTTATAACCATGGTAAGAATATAATAAGGACAACAAAAGGGAACAAAGCTGTTCTCTTGAGGGGCAACTAATCCCTCCTTCTTCAGGGAGTGGGAACAGATCGATGGTGCATAAGTAGAAGGGAAGACTTCCAGAACCAAAAGGAGCATAGAAGCCAGCCTGGGACAAGTAGTCAGTCAAAAAGTACCTGTGGATATGGAACTGAACTGGCAAATATGGGGACAACAGATCATGAGAGAGTCGTGGCTTTCAGAGAAGTGGCACTAACAGTGGTAGCAATCTCAGGGAAGCAATAAGATTCTAGGGAAATTAGGCAACAAAAATGATGTTTCCCTCTCAGGGAGATTCTCAAATCTTTTATACTGGGCTGTGATTGATTTTTAGACTGTTCATTTTCAGGAACAGAGCTAAAAACCTCAAAGAGGAGAGTTCATAAGAAACAAACTACTGCTCATCTTTTCTGTCTTTTTGTGCTAGATAAAACCTACCTCTGGGTTTGCACAAATGGAAAGAAAACTTCTTAATTAGACTTAAATGAAATGAAATTCATATCTAATTTTCACTTGTGTCAGTAATGGGAAGTCGCCGATTCAGTGTATATTCACAAATTTGGAGCTAAAATGGTCCTTGAAGGTCATTTAATGAAACCATCTCAAACATGAAAACTGAAGTGCAGAGATAGAATATGAACTGGTCTTTTCTGTGCTGTTGTCTTTTCTTCCTGTATCTAATAAACCTGCCAGGAAGATATGAACCAAATTCTAATGTTTAAAGCTGCTAACCCTAGGCAGGAACTGAGCCATAAATATTATGAGAAGTGAGAAGCTCCTTAGATTAAACCTGGGCAATTTGTGCTCAAAACTCAGACCTCAGGTTACACAAATAAGAAAAACTTATTATTACCTATTCACTATTTAGCATACAAAATGTTCTCATCATTTTCTTCTGAAGTAGTTCATTTCATACAAGAGAAATTATCTGCATTTTTAAAAAACGGAAAATTGAGCAGTGTAATAATATATTGATGCAAAGTAATAAAGTTTTTTTTAATCCTTACTTTCTGTCTTAGTAACAACTCTAAGAGAGGAGGACTAGGGCTATGCCAGCAGGGTTAAATGTCTTTTCCATGGTTACACAGCTAGGAAGCATTTGAGACCAGATTTGAACCCAGGTGCTCCCTGCTCCACGCTTCATCTACTACATGTCACTTAGCTGCCTCTCAAGATAATATAGTTATGTCATATGACCTAGAATGCCATATAGTACATAGCATACCATATGAGATAACATAATGTAATATGACATAACAGAAAACATAACATACAATGACAGTATAATATAATCATATTTAACACAATAGTATAAAGTTATCATATTTAAATTAAAATATCACACATGGTATAATAATATATGCTATGATACAATATGTGGTAAACAGAACAATGTAATATAACATAATATAGCACAATCCATGTACATTTATTAAGCATCTACTGTGTGCTAAGTACTGTGCTAGTTCAGTACTAGAACAGTAGAAGATACAACTTGCAGAACATTTTAATCTCACATGAATTTTGCACTTGAGGCACTTTAAGTCTCCTAAGCCATGGTAGTTTTATGACATATCCACAGTCACAGCTAGTAAGTGGCCAAATCTGGAACCATCTAGATGTAACAATGAGCACTTTTTTCCAAAGAACTTCTGATTATTAAAATACATGGAGGCATTAAAGAGGGAGATGGATGGTCATCAAAGGCATTTTGCCATAATCTTAGATGATGATACATCAAAATGGAAAAGAAATTCCCTGAAGCTATTATAGTCCTATGGATGTTTCCAGGTAGAACTAGAAGAGACTCTAGATATCAAATAATCCAATGTCTAAATTCACAGATGAGGAAATTGAGGCTTATACTAATGGTAGCCTAAGGACATATAGATGGTTATTAGCAGAGCTGGGACTCAAACCCAGGCCATTTTTCTTCATATTCACTCTTCCCTCCACAAGACCATGAACCACATAATATATGCTCTAGCAAACTCAACAGGTGGGTGCTAAATGTCATGAAGGAAAATTTAGAGAACACACCAATCATCATTACCACTAACAGTCTCCCCCCACCCACTACCACTCTTTCCAATATTGCTCAGGTTTCATTTCTGAAATTTCTAGCTTCAAAGCTGCTGACTCAGGGTCTAATACTACAGAATCAGACTCAAGAACAGCTTGTGTAAAAGACACTCATATTTTCACCTCAATTAAGCCTTCTTTCTTCTACTTAAGAGCAAGGAGGCCATATCCCATGTAACAAAAATGATTGGAATTCATATTCCACATAGCATTATTACTCCTAGATAATAACTTCTCTTCCTAGTTGGTCTTCCAGAGTTGCTATGGCTGCTATTGACCTGGAGGCAAGCTTCTCTGCACTTAATTATTCTGGTATTTAGAGTATAGATACAAAGATAATGGTTGGGCTCATGCTCCAAGCATTCCAGCTTGGTATAATCTACCAGAGAGAAGTTCCAATGGCTCCCTGTTAGCCCTAGGATCAAATACAAAGCCTTCTATTTGGATATTACAGTTCTTTGTAACCTGGTACTAAACTATCTTTCCAGCCTCATTGTACCTTACTCCACACTCTGCTAGTCTCCGTCTCCTCTGTTCTTCACACAAAGAACTCCATCTCCCCTCTCCATGCCTTTGTACTTGCTCTCTTCCATGCTTGGAATGCATATCCTCCCCACATCCATCCCCAAAATAGCTTGAATTCCTTTAAAATTCAGTTCAAATTTTATTTTCTCTGTATGAACTTTTCTTGATTCCTGCAACTACCAGTATGGTGCCCTCTCTCTCCCTTTTTTTTTAAGTATTTAAGAGCCTTGTGTTTGTTTTCTTTTTATTGTCTATATACCTATTTGCATATGTAGTTTTCCCTAATCAAATATAAGCATCTTGAGAATAGAGAATTTTTCCATTTTTTTCTCTCTGTACCCTTAGTAAACATTGCTCCCTAGTACATGGGGGTTCAGTAAGTTTTTCTAGACTAAATGAACAAATTATTTGCAGCCTGCTCATGCCCACTATACAACACTCTAGGATTCTTTTGATGATCTTTAACTTCAATTCTTCAGTCTGTATATATACTGTTTGAAGACTAGCAGTCAAAAAGCATATTTGAGAGGGAAAACAAGGGCTTGTGTATAAGGGAAAGTCTGGGATGATTGCAATAACTTTGACAGTTTCTCAGGAAGTAATCCAGCCCACTTTCCACCTTCCATTCAATTCTAGTCCTAATTTATTGTTCATTTATAGATCTGCTCAAAATAGAAATAGCGATATATGAATTCTATAGAAATTCTGTTCAAATGAGTAATAATCCAGATAAGAATTTTTTATCCCTTGTTTTTTCCTATGTTGGGAAATTGGACAGAACTCTTTTGAATGTTAAGGAATTAATTTGGGAGGGTCTAATGTTGTTGATACAAGCTGTACAATGTTACCTGTAAAAGTAGTTTCTGGAGGTCTCATAGAAACAATATTGCCCATGATTCTCCAGACTGTATTAGAGGCAGAAATGAAAACTAGGACTGATTCCAAATTCAGTATCCTATCCGCTACACTCTGCTGTCTCTTGCTATATAAAAAGAGGAATTTCAGTTTGCAAAAGAGGAGGCAAAAGCCAAATTACCAAACATTCATCCAGTTAGCTATTCGGTTTTTCTGGGAAACAAGTGACTGGGTTGTCTCTTCATTACGTAGTCAAGCACATTGGACCCATCAAAGTCTCTAGTGAAAGAGATTAATGCTAGAAAAACAATGTCTTGTGGTAGAAAGCCACAAAATTAAAAGACAGAGACCTTAAGTTCAAATCTGTGTTCTGACCTTTACTGTGCAACGAAGCCTTTTGCTTGCCTAAACCTCAATTTGCTCATCTGTAAGAACATGGTAATAATAATTAGAGCTGTGGAGTGTTTTATAAACCTTAGAATGTTATATAAATGTGATTTCATAAATGAAAAATGTGCCAAAATGGTGTACAATCTAAAATTCCCTATTATGAAAAGATGTTTAGAGCTTGGAAACCAAAAGAGGGAGATCAAAGTCATCTTGATAAATTATTTCTGGGATTTAATTTCTGAGGACCAAACTTAAGAGAGATAAATAGAGATAGACAGAGACAGAGACAGAAAGATGGATCAAAAATATTGCCTTCAGGAAATTTCAAAATTTCTTTATTGAAACCAAACTTCTCCTAGCAACAAAGAGTCATATTTTTATACTAATATTTTCCAGTGTCACTGAATGGTTGTACTACATGGAACACAATACTCTCCAAAGAACTGAAAATGGATATCATTCAAAGGACAATGAAAAGAATAATGGAGATTGTGATCAGACTGTGAGGTTGTTATCCAATAAGGAACTTCAAAAAAAGAACAAAAGCAAATAGCTTGAGTGAGCCACTGGTATACACATGATATGAGGAGAAACTGCAATTGGCTTCTATAACATTGAATGTATTGCATGAGCATGGAAAACAGTTGCATAGAGATAATCAGGTATGAACAGCTCATAATCTACATTAATGGAGGAAATGTTCCAGTCATGATTACCAGTTCCTCCGAGTATGGAAAAAGAGGTCATAGAAGGTAAACAGGAGAGGTCAGTAGTCAAGAATAGTCAGGAAAACATGGAATTTCAGTAAGCACTAATATTCTAATACCATCTACATCTTTTCACTCATGAACTGCTTTCCAATCTAAAAAAGAAATAGAAGTCTCTTATATATTGGGAAGTAAGAAAAGGAATTAGAATGAGTACAGAGAGAAAGGCAATAAGTTGTAGAATCTCCTGCTCTAGCATGCTATCTCAGGTTCCATTAGGATTGGTGAAATAGTGATATTCATAGGCAGGATAGATAAAATGAGCTTTGATTAATTTTCATAATTCTAAACTCTAGAAAAGGCAGGTCATGCCTATGTTGCTCTCTCACTATTGCATCTGAAAGACAGTCAGGTAAAGAGAAACTGGCCTAGCTGATTAGGCTAGGCTTTATGGGTTGTCAGAATCTTGGTAAAGTCTTTGCATATCTGAGAGCTCATTTTCAGCTTTTCAAGCTTAGGAACCTGACTTCCCTCAGTGAAAAAGTAGAAATAATCCATTGAGAAATTTATCTTTTCTAGCCAAACTTGAAGGAAAACAATTTCTAAGACAGAATGTCAACATTAGTAGAACCTATGCTTTGCTACTTATTACCTTTGTGACCTTAAATAATTAAATTCTGAGAGAAATCTATTGGATTTGTCTTTTATTCTGTGCTCCTCCTTCCATTTTTGTAAGTGTTCCTTAGAATCTCAGTCCATTAGTCAACTCCCTATGCAATGACACTTAATTGTGTCACTCCTTTCTCAGTTTTGAAATTAGGAATATTCTTAGATCTTTTACTTCCTCGCCAGTATCACCTAGCTGGCAGCACCACCTCAAAAAAAATCCCTGATCCCTTTTATTTTTCATTTGATTCATTAGTCAAAATTTCATTTTTAGAGTTTCCTAATTCTCATGAACCCTTTCAAGATTCCTAGACATGGGATCATATCTATGTCTTTAAATATCTGCTTTCCTAAAATCTAGTGTGGTAATCAGCTATTTTCAGTGCCTATTATCTTTGTTATTACAACTCAGTTTGACATAGTCCTTTTAATCCAAGGGCCCCCTCATTTCCATGTCCACAATGTTATCGTTCTTACTGTTGCTTATGAGAAAGCCCAAGACAGCAGTTAATTCTTTTTTGTACTAATTGGAGGAAAAATTATTTGCAAGTTAGGGCAGAAACTTTATAAAGATTCCTACTTTAGTAGAATTAAACAACCAGTAGATGACAGAATGACTCAGTACAACTCAATCTAATAAGCATTTGCTTTACTCCTACTATGTGCTATCTTCTTTTGCTACTCTCTCTCTTGCTTTTGTACAGAATGCATAGTCTATATCCCCACAGCTCTTTCCATATCATCCAAACACCCCGGATTGTTTAAAAGGTATCCCTACAAACATAGCATGACAGTTTCTCTCTCAATTCCAACTTGTTCTTGTTATAGCTCATCCTTTGTTGTTTGAAGAGGACTGATAGCATCACAGCATGATGTCTTGACTTACACATTAATTGGATTTAAGAGAATTGCACAAAGTTGTCAGTTCTACTCTTTCTCTTCCAAAGTTATCAAAGCCTA
This sequence comes from Gracilinanus agilis, assembly GCF_016433145.1. Taxonomy (NCBI): domain Eukaryota; kingdom Metazoa; phylum Chordata; class Mammalia; order Didelphimorphia; family Didelphidae; genus Gracilinanus; species Gracilinanus agilis. The sequence continues at coordinate 105,941,158 of NC_058134.1, forward strand.
GTGGCAAGACAAAAGTCAGAAAGACTGGCAAAGGCCTGGGATGCCATGGATGACCTTGGAGTTTTCAGTCTGACAAAATTCTAAGGACACTACAGGACCTGCTTTAAGCCACCTTTATGGCCATAGGGGCAAATTGTTCTTATCTACCCATTCTGCCAAAGGAAGTCTCCCAACTTGAACAAATTCTTTCTCACTTTGTCTTTGCCTTCAGTGACTTCTCTCATCTCAGTTGCATCTGTATCTGTTCTTTCCATATCTGTTTCAGAGAAAGGACAAGAGGAAGACTGATTTCTCCCCACTGGGGACCTGTAAGCTATTTCACTTTCTTGCACTAAATATTACAATGCTCATTTCAGTTCTCAATTCTTTTTCTCACTAACAATTTTTGGTTTGTGCTTGGTTTTCCTGAAGGATGCTCCTAATCTAATTGAGATTCATAACAAAACCTTCCCCCCACCCCCAAGCATAACGAGGTACTCACTCTCAGGTGACGATGAACTGCAGGAAAAGCTGAGTCAAACACATAATCTTGCTCTGGAATGTCTGAGGTGGACAGAATGTTTTGGTGGTGACAGGAAATCAAAGAGAGTGGCCCATACACCTTAACTGGATTGTTCAACTGGGGTTCAACAAGGGAAACTTCATGCTGCTTTGATGGTCTCTTCTATTGTTCCACAACTTGGGGTCTATTTTCAAACATTCTGGCCATTTATCAAGTCCCAGGCGCGACGGAATCATTTTTGGTTCATTCTTCCATAGTTGTCCTCATCCTGCTATTGTAATGGCCTGCCGTCCCTTTGATTTGTAAAAGTTATCTGAGAAACTTTCACAGTAAATAATCTTGATAGTTTTAAAGGCTTTTCATTCAAAGAGATAAGAATACAGAGTATCACATTTGGATTTTTCAAAATTACGTTTCCAAAGGTAGCGTAAGGACAGGGATGGGCTGAAAAGCAACCAGGTAAATGTTGGCCTCTTGGATGAGTGACATGGTGGAAGCAAAGGATAATGGGAATGGAGATCCTGGAGGAGGGGCTTTTGGATTGGAGGAGCTCGAAGAGCGAGGTGTGGAGAGCAGAGCCCTGACCAGTTCAAGAGCCCTATCCTAGGATTTCTGAACGGTTATTCCCAATAGCCTGCTGTTTCCTGATTGCCATCTCTACCATCCAGAGGAGATTGAGTTCTCCAGACTAGAGGGGTCTAGGACTCTCTGAGCGAATACCGAGAACACCGAGAACACCGACTTTGCCCATACCTTGTCATACACAGGACCCTACCTTGTGTTTATAGCTTAGACTTATAAGATTTAATTAGAAGGGGACTGGATGGTGAACCTCTGAATCAAGCCCAATTGCAGCTTCTAGGGATCCCCCCTTGATTCTTCTATCCTCTCCCTTCTCCAGCTACCTTGTTCATCTACAAAATAAACCAATTCACAGTCAGATCAAGGAGAAATCATTACACTAGGCAAAGAGGAGAAAGGGGTTTGAGCAGCTGATTTGCTCAGACTCCATTTGAGCGAGACCCCCGGTGGTGCCAACATTGGCCTTGGGGGAGGCTTTTGTAGGGACAGGGTCCAAGCTTGATCATCCAGCATTACCACCCACTCTCCAAATAGGAAAGCCTTCCCTCTAGCAGAGTGATGGGCAAACTTTTTAAAGAGGGGGCCAAAGGAAAGGAAATGCTCATCTGTCAGTCTGTTTCTAAGGCAACTCTTTTGAAGTTTCATTGTATTATATCCTACTCATTGTATTCCTCGGATTAGGAATAATGTCACACAGCCAGATGGAACATTTCAGGGGGCCGCATCTGGCCCGAGGGCCACAGTTTGCCCATCACTGCTCAGCATCTAGGGCTAGCTCCCATTCTCTGGAAGTCCTCCATTCAAGAGAAACATCCTCTCTTGTCTTTAGTAAAAGTAGTGTATCAAGAGGGGTGTTGACAGATATTCACATCTAGGTCTATCATTCTCTCCAACACAAACCCTCTCTAATATACCTATTTTTACACTAGGTCGGGATTCTGATTTAGAACAAGGCAGCCTGGGTCTCAGTTTCTCGTTGATCTTAGGTGTTACAGTTAAGATAACCTTATTGATTCTTCCTGTCATGAGCTCCCTTTGGTATTCTTAACCTTTTGGTATTCTTAAACTCTTCTTAATAGCATATGTTTTTTAAAAATCTTAACCTTTTGGGGTGAGCACAACTTTCAAAAGTAAGAAGAAATATTTTATCACTGTTGTTTTTCTTAATATGCCAATGTTATTAGTAAGAGAAAAAAGTCCATGAAGGGTTATATATACATATATGAAGACTACATACTTTAATGCTGAAAACTGAGGACTAAAACTATCTAAATGATCAATATACCTATTGTCCAAATTTGGAAGCTCAAAATTATTGGCATATGTTGAGTGTGTATAGCTTGATGACCATTAAGTAAATCCTTATTGTTGATGTCTGGTTTCTAGAGGCAGATTGGCATGACTTACATTAAACACAGAAGGAGGAATTAAGAAAGGGACAAGTAACAATCCTATAATTTATAAATTCACTCCAACATTTGAAGTACCTCCAAATCTGACATAGGCCACCAAGTACGTCGAAGTATTCCAAAATCTTGTGACTATCCATTGAGCTGAGCAATACAGAACAGTGCATGTAGGTTTTTACACCATTGTCTCATTTCCTTTAATTACTGTGATGTTAATTTGGTTTTCTTGTTTGCCCTCTTATTGACATTGTATGAAAACTATCCCAGACTAGAGAAATTACAAGATGAAACCATGAAAACTACTTTTGATGATTTATATGTCATTTTGCTAATGAGACTGTTCTCAATATACAGAGGTCTTACTTGTAATGACTTTTTTAGTCAACATTTGTCTCTTGGAAGAGTATGTAGTTAATGTATACAGCAAGTTGTGTATCAAAAGAAGCTAATGATTTGGATCTCAGTGATGACTTTGATGTAAAGGTCACTGGGTTACTTAAGTTGAAACCACATGAAAAGTTGCTTTTCCTTTTGGCATTCATTGTTATTTGCAACTTGGCCACAAATTATTCAGTTTTTTATCTCTTTCAAATGAAAATACAATTTTTAAAAATTAACTCACATGATTTTCGAGTAGTTTTGGGAATCTCTGATCCTTTTAATTTCTAGAGAAACTTCCATAATTATTTGGGGTATTTTTCAAAGCTACTTTTTAGGTTCAATATCATGGTAAACTACCAGAGCATCAGCATCATTGGATACCCCATATTCTTGATCATCCATTAGGAGCTAATCTCTTTAGCAAAATAAAATAAAGTAAAATTCAAGATTGCTCTCAGTATTCTGGTTGAATTTATTAGCATGCTTTTATTCCAAGCCAGTGAATTGAGTTGGCTTTATTGAAGGCAGAAGCATTTTTGAATCATTGTAGCAATGCCAAATTTTTTATTCTTGAACATTACCTCATTGACAAAGGTCCATATGATAAAAGCCATGATTTTTCCAGTACCAATGTGTGTGCTTCTGAGACATGGATTATAAGGAAAGCTAAGCATACAAAATCAGTGATTTTGAATTGTGTTGCTAAAAAAGACTTTTGAGAGTCCCTTGGACAGCTAGAAGATTAAATAAACCAATACTTAAAAGATATTCATTCAGTCTAGTCACTGGAAATTCAATAACTGAAGTTGACATTGAAATACTTTGGCCACATAATGAGAAGAGAGAATTTATTGGAAAAGTCTCTGATGTTGGGAAATATTGAAGGTAAAAGGGAAAAGAGATGCAGAAGATGAAATCGATAGATAACATCATGGGAACAACAAACATGAATTTGGACAGATTTCAGGAAATAGAGGATAAAGGGGCTTGACATGCTGTAGTCTGTGAGGCCCCAAAGAGTTGGACGTGACTAAACAACAACAAGAAAATGCTATTCTTAGGGGAAACCACTTTATATGCTTTGTCTAGATATTGGCAGATTATTATTGGGATATATGAGAGTATTTAATACAATAATACAGAAAGAAAATGCATTAGATATTTTCTGATGGGATTTCATAATGTGAAAGAAGGAGCTAGTCACATGTACAGAGAAGGATTCAAAGATGAAAAGGAAACCAATTTTGGAGAATATTTTATAGCTTAAGAAATTCATACTACTAAATATTTTCTTGCATCTCCAAATCTGTATCACACCTAAGCCTTTAGTCACTCAGTTTAGCTCAGAGTTATCTGAAGTGCTATGGGCAATGATAATGGGCAATGCCTTAAAGTGTCAGAATCATAGAGGTTTGGGCTCTAATAACAATCTTTAAGAATCATGGTCAGCTCAAGATTACAATGAAATTCCAGGGAATGACTTGCCATTCACATTTATTAAGTTCTATTTTGTGCCAGGTACTATACTAAGTGCTGTTGATACAAATAAGAAAAAAATGGAACAAAGTCTCTGCTCTTAAGGAGCTTAAAATCTATTGGATTTCTGTGCTGAAAAAATCCATTAAAAATTTGTGCCATAAAAAGGAGGGTATGTCCTTCAATTGGGGAATGGCTGAACAAACTGTGGTATATGCTGGTGATGGAATACTATTGTGCTAAAAGGAATAATAAACTGGAGGAGTTCCAGGCAAACTGGAAAGACCTCCAGGAACTGATGCAGAGTGAAAGGAGCAGAGCCAGAAGAACATTGTACACAGAGACTGATATACTATGGTAAAATTGAATGTAATGGACCTCTGTACCAGCAGCAATACAATGACCCAGGACAGCTCTGAGGGATTTATGGTAAAGAACGCTGCCCACATTCAGAGGAAGGACTGCAGGAGAGGAAACATATAAGAAAAACAACTGCTTGAATGCATGGGTTGGGGTGGACATGATTGGGGATGCAGACTCGAAACTACCACACAATTTGGAAATAGGTCTTGATCAAAGACACATGACAAAACTAGTGGAAATGTGCATCGGCCATGGGTGGGGGGAGTGCGGGGGGTGAAGGGGAAAGTAGGAGCATGAATCATGTAACCATGTTAAAAATGAATATTAATAAATGTTTAAAAAAAAAATTTGTGCCATAGAATCGCATCTAGCTCATCACTATTATATGTCTTTTTTGTTGCAGTGACAAACTCTTAAATTCATAACAGAATCTAAACTTTTTTTTCCTTTTTACTCAAGCCTTCAGGTCCATGACCTCCACTTTTGCTCTGAGAATAAAACTTTCCTATTTTACTGAGATCAAGGGTATCAAATGTGAATTCCCTATGTTAATGTCTATTTTCCTTTACTTTCCTTTAGTCTGAGAGATCTTTTCACCTATCCCCTTGGTCCAGTCCCTTCAAAGCCTACATGTCCTTGCTCCAAAGAGGATTCCTGATATTTCAGACTTCTTTATCAGCCTACAAATTAGGGTAGGCCTTCTTCATTCTTAAACAATACTTCCATCTACCCTGGAATTCTCTCAAGCTACACTGTATTTTTCCTCTTTTCTTCACTGCAAAACTTCCAGAAAGAATTTTCTATACTTATTATCTTTACTTAATCCACAGTTTTCAACCCCATGTGAACTTGCTTCTATCTCCAACAATCTAAAGAAAGAACTCTTTAATATCAATAATTACCACTTCTTCACCAAATCCATTGCCATTTCTCAGGCATCATACTCTCTGATCTTTTCAAAACAATGGATACTGTTGGATACAGAATAGCTAAAAGGCATAGTAGATAGAATGCTGGCCTTGGGATGGAGAAGGACAAAGAATTCAAATCTTTTTTTCAGACACTAGCTGTGTGCCTCTAGGCAAGTTAAGCAACCTCTCTTAAAAAAAAACTATTATATACTTAGTAACCATCACCACTACCAAAAAAATTTAACTAGACAAATGTATAAAAAGATTGTGCAAACCTACACACTCCGTGTTACTTACAAATTGTTTTTAAACATATAAATTATATATGTATGTTAATATAAACATCTGCTTTTGTATTCCCTTTATATTTGCTTTACTTGAATACTTTTTCCTCTTGATGTCATAGCTGTAATTTTTTAATGAAATCATGGTATGAATTATTCCAATTCTCTTTTCTTCTCTTCTCATATTTCCCTTATTTACTTTTATATTATAATATTGGTCACTTCTAATAATATAATGCAATCTATTACATCCAAATATAACAATCTATTCGACCATTTTTCCTACTGATAGCATTTGTGTTATTTTCAGTTATTTTGTCATAACAAAGAAAGTTACCATTAATATTTTCATACACACACAGCTTTTTGCTCTCTCAATAATGCCCTTAGGGCCCAGCCCTAGTAATAGGATCTGTAGGTCAATGAGCATGAATAGATTTACAACTCAATATATATTTCTATCTTGTTTTCTAAAAAAATTGCAAGTGCTCTACTAATGTAATATTAGTCCTGTTTCTCCAAGCCTCTTTCTATTCACATTTAATTGGATAATTTTAGTTCATCTGAATTGGTTCGTAGGCAGCAGACAGATTTTGTTGCCATGACTCTCCCCTTTCCGAAACAAATCTTTCCAGCATGGTCATAGTAGAACTTTTGTTCCAGTTCTACAGCCTCTCAGGGATGCAGGATTACTTCCATAGTATGATGAGTGTTAAAGTAATTTTTTCAGAATATTTATGTTCTCTAAGCCATTGTTGTGCCACCAAAAACTACATTTGTATTATGTGTATGCTCAGGCTTAGATCTACTAGTTATTTCATGTGGGTTTGTGGTGGCTCTCCAGATATTTACTTTTTACCTTATCTAAGAGTCTATCCACTTCCTTAACTTCTTTTTGTTTATTTTTAGTTAAATTGATCTAGTTCAGAGAGGAAAATTAAAGTTTGTTGCTATTATTATTTTGTTATTTATGTCCATCTGTTTTTACTTTAAAAAGCTGGGTGCTATACCTTTTGGTGTGTAGAGGTCTAATATTGATAATAATCCTGCTCCCAACATAATATTGTTACCTTGTTTATCACTTTACATTATTTGCATTTTAACACCAACTTTGTTAGAGATCATGACCGCTTCTTCTGACTTCTCTGAATAAGAGGCATAATATATTCTCTTCCAGCCACTCACCTTCTCTTTATGTTTCTCTCTCATTTTCAGTGTGTTTTTTGTAAATGATATATGGCCAGGTCTTAGTTTTTGATCCCTTATACTATCCATTTTCTACCCATGTGTGAATTCATCCCATTGCACTCAATGTCATAGTTACTAGTTGTACATTTCCATCTACTCTTCCTCCTCATTGTTTATCCCCCTCTTCTTTTCTTTCGGATTTATTCTTCCTTAGATGTCCAATTTCTTTTGACTAATACCTCTCCTAAACACATCCCTTCCCAGAGATACTCCCTTATTCTCTCCCCTTGACATCCAGTTCCAAATTGGCAGGCCTTTCCAAAGGCCACTACCTTACCCCTTCCACCCTTCCTTTGAATGCCGTTCTATCCTCCTTTCCCTCAGATTCCTTCTTTATCCCCCAATTGTGCCCTCCTACTTCTTAATTTCCTTATCCCCTCATCTTATCCCCTTGCATCTTGATATGTACTCCCCTATAGGTGTCTCCATTACATTCCCTTGACCTCAAGTCGTCCATCAATACTGTCCCCTTCATAATACCCATGCAATGATGCCATTCACAGAAGCCACATTTTCCCATAGTAGAATCAAACAATTTGATTTTCTCGGTTGCTTAAGATTAATCTTTCATTGCCTGGGAGCCTACAGAACTTAGCAATGATGTTCCTATGCATTTTCATCTTTGACTTCAGTTTTCTCATGTGGACAATAAGGACAATAATAGCACCTCTCTCAAAGGGGTTGTTGTAAGGATCAAATGTGATAATCCATGTAAAGTGTTTAGTAAATCTTAAAAGAGCTATATAAATATTAGCTATTACTACTGAGCCATTCTCTACTTAACATTTCTTCCTTTCTGCAGCATTATACTTTCATGATTCTTCTTCTATCATTCTCATTGCTTAAAAATGATCATCTTCTAAGATACACATTAGACTTTCATTCTTCTCTGGCAATTTCATCCATTACCATAGCTTCAATAATTATCTCTATAAAGGCGACACCCAAATCACTTTGTCTAATCCTTTTTAAAAATCAGAGCTATAGTCCCACTGCCTACTGAATATCTTTACCTGAATGCTTTAGAAGTAACAAACTAAATATGTCCAAAATTAATATCATCTTTCCCCCTAAACCTGCCCCTCCTCTTGATTGTCTTCATTTTGATGAATGATTCCAGTGCTGTCCCAATCATCCAAGCTCAAAACCTTACAATAATCTTTGACTCTTCCCTCAATCTCATGCCAAATATCTGATATATCATTAAGTTCTAGTCATTCTACCTCCACCACATGTCCTGCCTCTCCTTTTCACTCCCCATCCTAAAGCCAGGCCTTTATATTCCACATGGACTTTTGAAAATAGCCTCCTTATATCCCTGACTCTAGTCTTGCCCTCACTCCAATCCATCCTGTAAACTGATTCCAAAGTAATCTTCCTAATTGTACCCTTCTAAGTATGTCACTCTTGTTCTCAAAAAACCTTCAGCGAATCCTCAGGCCAGGATCTCTGACACATCTGCCTGAGAGAATAGAGAAATGTCTAAAACTGCTTATCAAAAGTTGTCCCTGACCTTGAAAATATCAAAAAAATCATATACAGCAACAGAAATATTATTTGAATAATGACTTGTGTATGTACATCCAGAAAAAGAATTGATAAAAAGAAATAAGTGTAATAAATGAAAAGTGAAATTATTAAATGTAATATTAATAAAATATTGTGGTCACCTTTATAAAATTTACTCTCAAGTCAGGAATTCCTTAGTAGCTCTTAATGAAATTTTAATAAAAATGGAGATAGATAAAAAAAGGAAATGAAGGAAGGGGACAGAGGGAGGGAGGGAGGTAGAGAAGGAAAGACAGACAAACAGACAGAGACAGACAGAGACAGAGAAAGACAGACAGAGAAGACAGAGAGAGAGAGAGAGAGAGAGAGAGAGAGAGAGAGAGAGAGAGAGAGAGAGAGAGAGAGAGAG
>NC_058134.1:105950583-105975695 GCF_016433145.1 Gracilinanus agilis
ATATATATATATATATATATATATATATAGCCTCAGGCTTTCTAAAGTGAAACCTCATTTTCTTTACAGTCAGATCTATGTTTTGAAAGGCTCTAAGGACCTAAACATTTCTCAGAAGCAGTTAAAAAAATCATAGCATATTAAACAGAGTATTCAAGTATCTTTGAAGGGAAAGATTATGGAACATTTCTTAATCTAAAGAGAAGGACTATATACCAACAAATCCTCTGGAGTTACAATAGCTCTTTGAATTCTGACCTCTTCAGCCCATTCAAGTCATCATATTCTTTTCATGAATCAAAAGTTCAGATCTCTTTGTCAGCCATGAGTCTAAAAGACTTAGTATGCAAAAATAAGTAGCATGTAATAATTATTTGACTTCGTAAGAATTTTTGTTTTTCTCTAATCTGTTATGTGATCACCAGATTTTAGCACTAGTACCAACTCTAAAGGTAAGGTCCACAGTTTTATAGAAGCCTGACATATACCTAAGTCCAGCATGGAATTAAGTCTTTCTTCCAAATGTTCCCTAGAACTATCTCATGCATTTTTTTTTCAGGGAGACTTCTAATAGGAGAGTGATCTATAGTATCAATGCCATCTTTCCCAACATTATGAAGCATTAATAGGTTCTCTTGAATATAGGCATTATCTTGGCGAATTTGAAGGGTGGAGAGAATTATCTCAAACAATGATACATAGAATCATGGACTCCAAGCTAGCAAGAGATCATCAAGTCATAGAATTTCAGAATTGGAAAGGAATTCAGAGGGCATCTAGACCCACCCACAGTTGAAGTATTAACATCCCCAACAAAAGGCTCAGCTAGTCTCTCCTAGAAGACCTGGAGTCATTGCAAACTTACTAGGAATGCAGATCATTCCCTTTTTGGAGAGCTTTAATTTTTATAAAAAGCTTCCTTAAAATTGAGCTTTCTATAAGTTTCACCCATTACTCTTAATTTTAATAATGGTAAAGTAATTAAAACATATTTAGTGCTTTAAGGTTTGCAAAACCTTTAATGCTTATTACCTTAATGCATCCTCAAAACAACCCTTTGAGAACATGCTATTATTATCCCCATCTTATTGAGGAGAGACCTTTGACTACAGATGGTGAAGATAACAATTATCCTATAAAGGATATTAAAAATGAAGCATCCAGTGAGAAAAACTGAGCATTTATGCACCTCTCTACAGGTTCAGCTTTGGAGACTGCCTTACTGATTCCCCTGGTTTGGGAGACCTTCATCCTGACCAGGAATCCCATATATAATTGAACTAGGAATTGCTTTGTCTGCCTTCCCAGAAAGTCCATAGGGATTTTTTTTTGTAGAATTCCAATCATCTTCATTTTTCTTTTCCATCCCTTTGTTAGTAACTTGAGAGTTCTACCCCAGTTTTGTTAGCCATGAAAGATAAGTAGACAGGAGAGTAGGCCTTGACTTCAGAAGGTTCTAAATTCAAGTCTACTCCTGACAAATGCTGTTTGTGGGACCCTGGGCACATTCCTCTAGCAACCAAGACAATAAATTGAAAGTCTAGTGCCAATCTTTATTGGTGGAAGGGATTCCTCACTGCATGATTATTACAATGATGAAATTAGAATACAATGATGAAATCAGAGATCTGTTGGGGGAGAAAAATCTCTAATAAGTACTTTGTGTCTACATAAAGATCTTTATTCTATACATCAAAGCAGCAAAACTGTTCTTGTATCCAGCTTCTACTGAAACAAAGGTCTATTTTTCCTCTTATTCTAGTAATCTTCTGCCTCTAACTTATATGTACAAGTTTCTTTTTGACAACATTCTCTCAAACACAGAAACATTTCTTCACAGGAGAACCATTTCTACTTTCTCACTAACAATGAACCAGTTATACTTACTCTTTAAATATCGGCACAATAAAATCTGCATGAGTTGATGGGTAATGAGACAGCAAGAAGCCAGAAGGAGTCAACTAAAAGACCTACGATTCGGCTAAATGATATTCTCTTTAGCACCTCAGGGAAAAGAAAGATCAATAGAAGGAAGGAGAAATAGGGCTAAATGAAAAGGATGAAGCAGTGATGCTAGTCTTCCTAAAGCAAGGGGAAATATTGGAGAACAAACGAGGGTTTGGGTTATCAAGGAAGTAGAGGAAACTCACCTGGACTAGGGAGAAAATTAAGATGGAATTAGGAATAGAAGAAAGCTCTGATCCAAGAGGCTAGACTTGAAACAATAAAAACAGTCCATTCAACATTAACAATGATGGTTCACCTTCATAGTTCACCTTCAGAGCAGGGAGGGACCCTGAGCTCCTGAACGATGAAAGTCCTTCATAGCTGTCCCATACTCAGACTTACCATGCCATTCTCCATTATCTTTATCCAGTGTTACTTAGGTACATTTTTGCTTTACAAACCTTCTCTCTGCATTTTTTCCCACTTCTTGCTCTGGGAAACAGTAATCAAGTCAATACCACTGTTCCCGAAAGGAATGAAAATCGATTTTACTATAACTCCACTTACCATCCCTGTGAATTCATAAATCAAGCCTCCTTCAATCACTCTTTACATATATATATGTAATAAGTGTATGTATTGTATAAAAATATATATTTATACATGTATACAGAGGGAGAGAGAGACTTCTATTAGATGTGAGACCCTAGAGCTTAAAGAATGGTCTTATGTTTTTGTAATTGTGTCCTCAAATTTTAGCACAGTGCCTGGCATATAGTAGTTTAAAAATGTTTTTCATTCATTCATTTGAACTTTACAAATTACAAAATTATTTTTACTATAATCATTATTCGATAGACAGCTCTAAAGGGAATATTTGAGTAAAGCATCTCCTCAACTGGAGAAAATGGAATCCTTTGTCTATTTTTTGTAATTATAAATGCCAGCATATATTCAACTTCTATTCAGATAAATGTTTCTGCTTATACTGCAGTCTCTTTTTGATAGGGAAAATATATTAGGTGTCAGCTAGGTGATTGAGCAGCAGTTTGAGAGCCTAGTCTAGAGATTGGAAGTCCTGGCTTCAAATCTGGTCTCAGATCCTTTCTAGCTGGGCAAGTCACTTCACCCTGTTTACCTTAGTTTCCTCATCTGTAAAACGAGCTGGAGAAGGAAACAGCAAACCACTCCAGTATACTTTGCCAAGGAAACAGTAAACCATTCCAGTATCCTTGCTAAGGAACCCCTGGATGAGGTTACAAATAGGCACAACTGAAAATGACTGAACCCACATGTATTTCTAGCAGAGTGACTAAGCAGTAACAATTTTCCCATAAGATATACTTTGTTCTTGTACCTCAGATATGAAAATGGGCATTGATTATTTCTCTTGTGACCAAAGCCCAACTAGTCACTGGATTCCCACCTTGAGTTTTTATTCAGGTATTTCACCCCCATTTTTTCAGAGTAAAGGCCTTCATGGTTCCCCAAAAATCTAGACCACTGGCCCTGACCCTCAGTCTCTGTGACTGAATCCTCAACTATTGTTGGCAGGCAGCTAGGAGACCTAATGAATAGGCTAGCCAGCCCTAGATCTGAATTCAAATCTAGCCTTAGATTCTTCCTAATTGTGTGACCCTGAGTGAGTCACCTCACCTCTATTTGTATTCATTTCCTCTTCTGTAAAATGGGGACTATAATTGCACCTACATGCCAAGATTATTGTGAGGATCAGATGAGATGATAATCGTCAGGCACTTTAGTATAGTGCCTGGCACAAAGTAATCACTATATATAAATGTTAGCTATCATCATAGACATCCCAGCCTACCAAATCTGATCCCTAATTCAGCCTCTTTTGTAACTTGCACTGTTTGTTCTAGACTTCCTATTCGTAGCGAGGTAGAATGCTTCAGTCGTCTTCCAGATATTAATCCTTTAAATATGTGATGGTGGCTATTATATCCTGCAATTAAATATTTCCTTTTCTTAGTTGAACATCCCAAGTCAACCATTCCTCAGAGGACAGTTTTGAGTCATTTCACCATATATATATTCATTCATTCATGCACTCATTCACTAAAAAAATGAGCTATCATCTGCTAGGTACCATGAGAAATATGCAAAGTACACAAGGCATGTTCCCTGAGCATGAGAAGCAAACCCTTGGGTTAGGTTTATGACACCTACATAAATAACTGTAATATGCAATAAAATAAATATGAGATGTGCAGAAAAGATGTGCAGACCAAGCCACGTTGGAGACCCCAGCAAAGGAAAATCATTACTGATTTTTAAACACATACATAGATGTTGATGTGTATACTTTATTATTTATCCAATAATTCCACAATATTCTGACCATGGCCTGCTTAGCAATGGCCTTCTCCTCCTCACAGACTTCATATGGACATAATTACTTAGAAAACAAACAGACTTGACAAATTACTAGAGATAACATCAATTTTGGCATTGGAATACAATTTGTCAAGATCAGTGGCTGCAGGATGCCTTCTACTTAGGATTCATACTTCCATGAAATTCAATGTCACTTTTCTCTAGGCCCTCTGAGTGTATTAGTGTGCTGATTAAAATGTGATGTCCAGAACTGAATACAGTATTTCAGATGTAGTGACCAGGGGAGAGAACAGCACAACTATTGCCTCTTATTTTCTGGACACTGAAGATCAATGATTACAACTGAAAATTACATTAGTCTCTTTGGTTGCCCCCTCTTGCTATATTCTCATTTGGAGTTCACAGTCTAATAAAAGAACTTATACACAGTAAATCATAGAATATTAGAGTTATATAAGACTTTTGAAGTCAGTCCTTCTTGGGAGATACAAAAAATAGGACATGACTCCTATCTTTAAGGAGTTTGTAATCTAAATGAAAGGAGTAGACTAACATCCATGAACCAAAATAATTAAGTGATAAACTATATAAGGAACTTTAAAGATTGAATTAATTTTGTGAATTTAGAGATTATCATATTGAATTATGTAGATTTTGAAGTGATGGAAACTGAATGGACTATTTAAATGTTTGTAATTTCTTGTTTATTCCTTAGTAGGGACAAGAGGGTACAGCAATAGATGGAAATTAGCTATCTATTGCAATTTTAGTATTACAAATGGCTGGTGCCAACAGAAGACATTATGATCGGCTAAGAGCGAACCTAAAATTAAAAGAGCAGATGAGTGAGTGACCTCAAGAGACCTAGGTGGACTCATCCTAAATTTGGACATGAAATGCTTTAAAGACAAATTGTCATTCTTGTTCAGGGCAAGAGGAGAATGATGCCCTGGAAGTACCACTTCTGAATATTATATTGTAATAGGGAAAGATAACACACATAGAGAAGTGATGGCTAGAGAAGGGAACTTTGGTCTGGAAATGTATATGGATAATTAATAAAGACATAGTGGAGTACACCGACACTCCTTCTGGAAGCAATGGTGGAGTTCATTTGATCTGGGTTCCAAAACGTTTATTCCTCAGCTTCACAAATTTCAAATTATAGCATATTTTTACCCTTGAAGTTTATTAACAATATAAAAAGAAAACACAAATAGCAAAAAAGGTAATTAAAATTAAATATGTATGTTTCTACACACACGTACATATACACATTGTTGCTGTTAAGTCATTTAATGATATCCAACTCTACATTACCCTACACACTTTGTCCATGAGGTTTTCTTGGCAAAGTAATTGGAGCGGTTTCTCATTTCCTTTGCCATTTTGTCCCTATTTTTACAGATGAGGAAGTGAGGCAAATAAAAATTAAATGACTTTCACAGGGTCACACATCTAGTAAGTGTCTGAGTCCAATTTTAAACTCAGATCTTCCTGACTCCTGAATAAAAATTGGTGACTTTCCTTTAGAGCACAACATATCCAAATTTGGGATGAGCTCACCTAGGGGTCTTAACTTTACTCATCAAACTGCTCTTCTAGTTTTAGATTTAGGGAAATTTCTGTGGGAGAAGAGTTTCTCTGGACTTTTCACTGATCAGACTACATCTAGAGCATTGTGTTCAATTCTTGGCATCAAAGTTTACAAAGAAAATAAGTTGTAGAGCATACCTTAGAATAGTACCTGAAGTCTTTAAAAATTGGAAGGAAATGAAGGTATTTGACCTACACAGAAGAGAAGCTTAAAGAGAGGCATGGTATCTGCATTTGAAGGGTTGTCATGTGAAAGTGGGATTAGTCTTGCCCTCTTTGGTCCCAGAGGACAGAACCATGAGAAATGGATGGACATTGCAAAGAGGCATTTAGGTTTGAGGTCAATAAAATCTTCCTAACAATTAAAGCCAGTCCAAAAGTGGAATCAACTTCCACAGATGGTAGCATCCCTCTCACCTTTGTCCTTCAAGAAGAAGTTGGATGCTCACTTAGCATATATACTATAATGGGGAATGCCTTTGGGGTTTGGTCCTCTCCAACTCCAAAATTCTTTGATTGTGGGATATACTGATGAATTGGACCTGAATTTGCAAAGCATTAAATGGATCATTTGGACAAGTAATTAAAATAGAAAATGATTTAAACTGAAGGAAGAGTGACTAAGCAACAGGGCAGCCTTAGGAACCATGTGTCCAAGGGGAATGGAGCACAATGAGTAATAAGAGAAAAGAAACAGGAAGATAGGCAAGAGCCATAGCCAGAAAGATAGTTGGTAGAATGTTTCAGTGAACAAATGGTTAGGAGAATAATAATGTCTCATTTAAACAGTCATAAAGTTGAGTAGTAGATAGAACAATGGTTATGATCCTCATTTTACAGCTGTTGAGAGAGGTTATTTAACTTGCCTATGGTCAGAGTGCTAGTAAGTGGCAGTGTTAGGTCTCAGACTCAAGTGTTATGATTTCATGTCCTGTCATGTCCGTGCTCTTTTCATTATACCATGCTCAGTAAAAAACTTGTTCTGCTACTCCAGAAACCAAGAAACTTTCTTATGTGTTAGAATTAGACAGAAGAACCTGGGAAGGTAGATAGACGGGACATTGTTTCCTCTACATACAAGAAAATTAAGAGAAAGAGAGTCGAGACCAAGGGCTGAACCAGAGTACACTTAAGAAATGAAATCAAATTTGCTGGATAGCCAGAGAAAGAACTGATGCAGAAAGTAGATAGAAAAAAGGATCCAGATGGGTAAAGAAAGAACGAAAATTGCATAGTATATATCACTATTACTCACAATCTTTAGGAGCCTAATGAAGGGGAAGGGCATACTACCATATCCGGATTAAATCAGTTACAAAATATCACTTCTTGAAATGGGAGTTAAGTATGAGCATTACCACTAAAATTGTGAAAGGGGAAGGAAAATCAGTTCCCCCGCCCTTTCACAGGGCCATTTGGAATTCAATAGAGGGCACAGGATATAGACATTAAGAGAACTTTAGAGATTTTATTTAGCCTCTTAATTTTACAGACAAGGAAAGTGAAGCCAATACAAGACATGCAACTTGGTCAAGTTTACACAAGTTAAAAATAGCAAATCCTAGACTGAATCTCAGATCTTCTGACTCCATCCAGTGCCCTTTTCCTTTAAATAGAGGATGGATAGGTAAAACCATTTCCTCTCTGGGAGACCATGGCCATTAACTGCCTACCTCCTCCCTTTCTACACTGAGTGCCAATATAAGACAGGTACTCCTATAGAGAGGAGAAAATGTATATACATATATGCTGTATACATACGTATACCTACATGAATATGTATGAAAATACGATAATTGCTCAAAGTGTAATCTTTGCATATGCCATCAGGTAGCCTTCCAGGAGCTTATTGCTCCAGGTCATTCATTAATTATTAATGGTGGAGTTGGTCCAGCCTTCCAGGACACTGAAACAGTGTAATCAAAAATGTAAATGTGGGAAAAACCAAAGTGTGTTCAAGGGACAGCAAGTAAATCAATCTGGCCAGAATAAAAGATTTATGAAAGAAAGGACTCTATTATAAAATTGGAAAGGCTAGGAATAGATTATGGATTATAATCACATAGAGACATACATACACATATACATGTCTTTATGTATGTTATGTGTGTGTGTGTGTGTATGTGGAGCAGCTACATGGCACAGTGGATAGAGTATTGACTTGGAATCAAAAGGATCTGAGTTCAAATCCAGTATCAGACATTAGCTCTGTGCCTGGGAAACTCACTTAACCCTTATTTGCCTTAGTTCCTCTCCTGTAAAATGAGCTAGAAAAGGTTAATAGCAAATTACTCCAACATTTTTGCCAAGAAAACCCTAAATGTTGTCAAGAAAAGTAGGACAAGGCTGAAATGGGCAAACACCAATAATGTATATGTGCCTATGTGTGCATATTTACATATATTTCAAAGACAAGTTGGGGTATGATGGGCTGTCTTTGCCTGAAGGCACTTTGGTACTTTAGTAGTGTCCAAGGCTTCCCTACTACTGCTAACATTGCCTTCTGTTAGGGGCTTCTGCAAGCTTTTCTGGGCATTAAAGTTTTTGGATGAACAGACACACCTTACAGATTCCCTTTTTCCTTGGACACTACCCCACTCAACACACACCCTTGTGTAATTACATATGCAATTCCACAAGGAACTTAGCCTTAACCTATTTGGCATCCTTTCTCCAGAGGATAAACCTCTTCTTCATGGTTTTGTCCCTGGGGTTAGTCAACCCAATCTGGCTAAATGAAAGATCAAGTACTGTATGTGTATATGAAATATGTTTAGATTGGAAAGGACCCTAGCTTTCACCCTCCTAGAATCTACTATCCCAACCTCATTTCCTAGTATGTAAGTGCCTAGTCCTATAATAGACAGTTTTTTCCTCCACCCTACCTGGTATTATTCCTTCCCTGAGCCTAAAAGCATACAGAGGCCTTGGTAGTTACCTCCATTATCTTTAAACTTTGCAGGTAATAGGTTTGCTGCTAAAGACCCATTCTTGGTCCTTGACTCCAAGCATGCGAAAGTTCCTTTTCTCTATGTTAAGGATCTCCTCCCTGATTTAGGACAGCTTACCTCAATTTCCTCAAACTATCAGTTGCCCCTTTCACCCTTCTAGGAATTTCAACGGTTCTGGCCTCTCGAGTCCTCTATAATTTTTCTTCCTCATCCTCCTTTTTTTCTTTTCTCTCTTCTTTTTTCCCATTTGTGTTCATCATTCAACAAGTTCCAAACCCATGTTATTGTATTAGTGTCTAGCTCATATAGAATCATATATTTGGAGTTGGAAGGGACTTGAGAAACCATCTCATCTAACATCAAAAGATGATAAAACTGAGGTCTAGCAAAGTTAAGTGACTTGCCCAAGGTCATTAAGTTTTAAGTGGCAGAGATAGGATCTGAATCTACCGCTGGAACCAAATCTATCACTCTTTCTACTTTGCCATGGTGTCCATTTCATCTTTCCCACAATATAACATGAGAGCGTTTATCAAAGGTTCTGCTGGAATCTAAGTAAGCCTTATATACAGAATATCTTTGATCTGTGAGTTCAAATATCTTGTCAAAAAGGGAAAAATTAAGTAGGCTCTTCATGATCACTGCTTTGTTTCCTAATTGTTCACTAACCATCTCTTCATTAATATATTCTAGAATATTGCCATTTGAAAAGTCAAGCTGACTGGCTTAAAATTTGCAAATTCCATTCTGTCCCTTTTTTGAAAGTCAGGATTATATATGAGCATTTGTAGTTCTCTTATACCATTCCAATTCTCCACAATCATTCAGAACTCATTGACAGTGACTACTTAAGTCTGTCATTTCTTCTATGCTAAATTAAAGGATTTAGTTCAAGTGGGCCAGTTAATATGAACACATAAAGGTCACATAGATAGATGGTCTAGTGTTCTCTCTTTAATTATGCTGGATGTCCATTCTCTATTACCCATTTTTATTCTTTCAAGTCCAAAAGCCATTCTTTATCTGGAGAAAAAAAATAAAAAACAAAAATTGGGCAGTTCTGTTCTTCTATCAGCACTCCTCATCCTATACATGCTTGCTACCTTCTTTCATCTTACTCTTTTTCCCCAATATATGGTCTTTTCCCCAAAGGAAAGGGCATGAAATAAATCCAAAAATCTAGGATCTAGTGCGGGCTCTTCCATTATCACAAATTGTCAACATATGCCATTCTTCTCCCCAAAATATGCTTTTATTGCCACTAGGTGGTACTAGATTCACATAGCCCAAATGGAGATGGCATTCAACTCTGAGTCAAAATGGTTATAATGTGATAAACTTCTCCTCCAAAACATAATTCCCAAATTCTTTTTAATTAAATTATTTACTTTATTATGAAATATTATTTCTGTATTAGAATTCAAGTGTCAAGCATTAGACTAAGAGATACCTATGATAGAAATCTCACAAAAAATTATGTATTATCCCTTATTATCTTTAACCTGCATACCTTAGTCATTTGCTAATCACCCTGTTCAATTCCTAGAATTATTAAAAAGCCTCTTTTTCCCTATTCAGATTCATTCTCAACTTAAATTTTACCTGTGTGATTACTTTGTTCAGTTCCCCCCTTCATTACTCACATGTTCTTCCCTACCTATTGATCTTTTGGACCTTTGTACTGGTTACTTAACCCAAAGAGGAGTTTCAAGTTTTTGAAACCTTCACATAGAGAAGGATTATAGTTGTTTTTTTTATTCCAAAAATCACAGAATCAGGAACTCTGGATAGAAGTTGCATTAAGGAAAATTTAGATTTGCTGTTGGGAAAATTTTACTATGAATTAGAGATTCCTCAAAATGGAATTGGATGCCTCTAAATGTTTTGGGTTATCCCTTATTAGGAGTCTTCAAACAAAGGCTAGGTGACAAATCAGAAGGTATAGTAGAGTGCGCGCTTCTTTTGTTGATGGTTACTAAGGACATTTCCATCCAATTCTGTGCAATTCTGTGATTCTGTGATTCCAGGCATGTTTTTATGAAAACTAAAATATCTTTGAGGCAGAAGAAAGGAGAGGGTGAATTTCAGACATGAAGAACCATTTTGCAAAAGTGGAATATGGATTGTCACAGTCATTTTGACTAAAGCAGGTTACATGAAGAGGAATAATATAAATTACAATTGAATAAATTAGATTGTGTGGAGTTTTAAATGTTAGGTTAAGGATTTTATGTTTTATCCTTAATACAGGGAGACCATTTAGAAAGTTCTTTACATTATCTACATAAGAAGAGATATGGATCTGAATTATAAAACTATAAAACTATAAAAAAGTTATATGAATAGAGAGGAGACATTTGAGTGATGTTGTAGAGACAGAATTAATAAATTGTGATCACCAGTTGTAAATACAAGTCAAGGAAAAGGGGAAAGTAAAAAATGAAATGAAGGTTGCAAATCCAGTCAATTAGATTGTGGGAACATTAAATGAAATAGAGAGGTTTGGAGAAAATATAGGTTTGGGGGGAAGAATAGTAAATTCAATTTAAAACATGTTTGTTTTGAGATGTCTATGGGATATCCAGGTAGAGATATTCAGTAGAGAGTTGATAACTTGGGTCTAGGGCTCAAGAAATAATTTAGACCTGAATATACAGATTACTGGAATAGAATTCAGATGACTAGAGTTCCAGGCTTTTCCTTATCTCTAATCTCATCTAAAGGTCAGCTAGGTGGCACAGTGAGTAGAGGGGCAGCCTTGGACTCAACTTCATGAGTCCAAATCTGGCCACAGACAACTTACTAGCTGTTTGACTCTGGTCAAGTCACTTAACCCCATTTGCATCAATTCCTTATCTGTAAAAAGATCTTGAGAAGAAAATGGTCAGCCACTCCAATATCTTTGCCAAGAAAACCTCAAACAGGAGTCATGAAGAGTCAGGTTTGACTGAAACAACTGAACATTAAGAATCTCATTTAAGACACTTCCACTCACTAGATCTCCTTTTCTTCATCTGTATGCATAAAAGCTGGCATTTGCATATCACTTTATATTTTGCAAAGTACTTTACAAATATTACTTTATTTGATCTTCACATCAATCCTGGGAAGTAGATGATATAATATTCCCAATTTATAAATTAGGAAACTAAGGCAGACTTGCCCAGGGCCATACAGCTACTAAGTATCTAAAGAGAAATTTGAATTCCTGTTTTCCTGACTCCAGGTCCAACATCATCCTTTATGCCATCTATACTTGAGGAAACAGAGTTGAGTGTCCTTTCCACATTTAAATCTCTGTATATTTGGACTGTATACCCACAACAGCCCACTATTATTGGGGTTCTTGCTAAGATACCCAGTGGAGGAGTATTTGATGGATAAAGCTTGTTATTGTATATAAATTTCATTTAACACTCCACCAAGGAATTATGTCTGTGGGTCCTTGTCGAGACCATGAGGCAGTGACTTTTCAAAATGAGAATAAAAAAATTTCCTTAAGACTGGAAAAAGAACATCACAGAAGTTCACATTGACAATACAAAGATGTCATATGTAACAATAATTTCTGTTTCCTAACAATGAAAATTCCATCGAGTTGTGGAAACCAGGGGTGTTTAAAATAGACAATGAGCATCATAAAGAGAAATAAAGACTAAGAATTCCATACAGTTTATCCAGGTTGTGCCTCATTTAATGAGGTGGTATTGGAAGAATGGCAATCAGGGATGGAAAGCTGAGACTGCCCTTTTTGTAATCCCTGCTCCTCTTCCTTCTCAATAAAACCTTCCCCAATCCACTGTCAGGGATGAATATTCCCCAAGATCTTCAATAGCACTTTCTTTTACACCACACTATGCAGGTATTGAATAATAATTCTAGAAAAATTCCCCTTCTAGAAAATAAGCCTGCTGAGGGCAGTGAGTCTATTTTCCTCAGAAGCTAGCACACCATTCTGCACATAATAGGTGCCTGAATGTATGTTGAAATGAATTAAACTTCTGGTACAGAAAAGAATACCCTAAAGGGGGTGCTATCTTTATCTTCTCCCTGGACAGTCATTCCATAGTTCTATGGAAAGGGTAAAAGATAAGAAGACAGAAGTAACCCACAACTGTGCAAAAAGGAGTGGGTGTCTAAACAGAGACAGAAAAATCTGGAAAAAGTAGTTGGAGTGGACCCTTGAATGAAAAGGAAAAATCATCAAGCTGAAAGCTGCCTATCAAAAGCAAAACAAAACACTCTGCTGAATGTAATGATCAGCTTCTATGTAGCTCTGGAGGCTTCAGAAACAAGAAATGGTGTTACTACAAAACCAGGGGGTAGTGAATCACTAGCAGCCTTCTAAAAAGTAAAGTTCATCGTGGAGACAGCAATCTAGTTCTCAAGCAGGAAGGTATGCTAATAGTTCAGACTCTGTACTGGGTCAACAATTCATTTTATGGAAACACCACTAGACCTTTGAATGATCCCAGATAATAAAGAACTTCAGAATGGAGCAGAATTATATAAAGTACTAGAGTTTCAAGTGGTCAGGGAAGGGGAAAGATCTCTGCTTCAACAAGATCTCCTAGGAAAATTATAAAGCTTTGTCAGTATATACTTATAGGACTTTCGTAAAATTAGAAAGTGCTCTCTAGATAGATAGATAGATAGATAAGATAGATAGATAGATAGATAGATAGATAGATAGATAGATAGATAGATAGATAGATAGATATGCACATGGGCAGCTAAGTGGTGTAGTGAGCATGAAGTCAGGATGATATTTTCCTGAGCTGAGTTTAAATCTGGCTTCAGACTCTTGCTGAACTCTATGATCTTCAGTGAGACATAACCCTATTTGCCTCAGTTTCCTCAGCTATAAAATGAGCTGGAGAAGAAATGGCAAACCATTCAGGTATCTCTGCCAAGAAAACCCCAAATGAGGTCACAAAGAGTCATACACATCTGAAACAATTAAACAACATATACACGTATGTGTGTGTATTTGTAAAGTTTTAGATTTTAAAAACTTTCTCATTTTATGAAGGCTATACATAAATATACATGTATGTAGAGAGAAAGAGAAAGAAAGAGCTTTCTAATTTCCTAGAAAATCCTGTTGAAATAAGAATCTTTCCCCTTCACTGCCCATGCTCATCTTCAGTAGTTTATGCAGTTCTGCTTGTGTTGAAATTCTTTATCCTCTGGAGCCATTGAAAGATCTGGTGATGTGTGCATAAAACTGAATTACTGATCCACAACAAGGGCCAAGCCAACCTCATATCTTTCTGGTTGGAATCCAAATTACTGTCTTTGTGGAGTACTATTCTTTTGTACTATATGTATTATATTTTATGTATTATAATTACTCATATATTTTAATGATATATATTGCAAAATAGAAAATATCTATTTCTTAAAATTATAAGGATTTTAAACAACAAAATCAATAAATTAACCTCAATAGAGAAACTAACTGGGGAAAAATAGTTTCTGCATCAAATATCTAATGAAAAGTCTGATTCTAAAAGACATAGAGAATTAAAACAATTATATAATACCAAGAGGCTATTCCTCAATAGAAAAAAAATGATCAAAGAATATTAACATGTAAGTCTCCATTGAATAATTTTAATCATATGAAAAAATTCCAAATCATAAATAATGAGAGAAATACAAATTAAAACAATTCATAGATTTCATCTCAAATTCATCAAAAAGGTCAAGTGAAAAATGAAAAATAAAAATTGGTGGGACTGATAAACAATAGGCACACATACATTATTGATGGAACTATGAATGGATCCAGCTCTTTTAGAAAATAATTTTAAATTATACAAGAAATGATATGAAACTAAAACTATGTGTTATCCTTTCAAATGATTCCATCAATTTCAATATCTTCGATTACCACTGCTAAGCATATGATTTTTTCTTAATCAGTATATCAAGTCTCTATCTCTCTCCTGAGCTACAGTTCTCCATCTTCAACTTCCAGCAGAATCTCTCCATATGGATGTTCTGCCAAAACCTTGAACTTAACATGTCAAAAAAATCTCATTACCCAACTCAAAAAAAAAAAGTGGCTTTCTTTCCAATCTCTCTATTTTGGTTGATGATGCCTTTATTCTTCCAATTACCTACTCTAAAAACATTGTGACTTTCTTTGTCTCTTCTGTCTCCTCACTCTTTCTACATGTTCATTTATTTATTCTGCCTCCACAGTTTTTCTTTCCCTGGTATCCTCCTCTACCCTTACCAGTCAGCTTATTCAGAACTTCATCATTTTTCATCAGTTCATAATATCAGAAAATTTTAGACCTGAAAGGAATGCTTCACAGAGGACAGACTCTTAATGGGCATAATATATACCTCTCATCTCTTCCTTTTTCTATGCATCCTTCTCAGTTGTCAAAATAAAATTCCTAAGATGTATATAGGACCATGTCATTTCCTTGCTCTAAGACTTTCAATGGATCCCTATTGCCCAAGGAATAAAATAGAAACCCCTTCAGTTGATATCTGATTCCATGGCCACCCTATTTGGCTAGAACTTAGAGTATATGGAAGCGATTAATAGGAGATAAGGCTAGAAAGGTTGGGTGGCACCAATTTTTGGTGGTGGGCCTTTGGTACCAAGCTAAGTAAGGAGTTTAAAAATTGTTCTTGGACCTGGAATTTCTAAATTATTGAAAACTCGGTTTGAGAGATAGTTACATAAATGACTCAGAATAGAGCCCTGTTGAAAGGATGATAAGTTCAGGTTGATACATTAAGCCTATCAGGTGCCTCCTTCAGGTCCCCCAGTCAAACCCAACAGGATGTGGGAAGGAGGAGGTACCCCTGTGTGACTCATCTTTCTCTTTCCTCCTCCCACTTCCCTTACTACCCCACCCACCCCATTCCTCTTATTTTCAATTCTTCAGATTTGGTGTTCTTGAGCCACATTTCTCTCCCTCTGAGCTTTCAACTAAATTTCCAGGACAGAAATGTGAGTTCTTTCTCTTTAATTTCTCTAGAATGGAAGCAAATTTTCTGTCCCACCAAGAAATAGATAAGCAAAGGGAGGCACTGGAAAGAGATAAGAAGACATTATGCCTGTCATTATTGTTTGAAGGGTTTTCTTACTGAAGAAGAATTGGGCTCATTCAGCTTGACTTCAGAAGGCTAAGCCAAAACCATTGGGTTAAAGGTATAAGGAAGTCGATTTAAGCTTGATGTAAGATTATATATCAACTGGTGTTGTACAATAATGGACCTGACTGGCAGTGTCTTATTCCTAGAGACATTCAAGAAGAGGCTGGCTGGCTGGCCACCTGTTAAAGACACTGTAGAGGTGATTCACACTTCTGACTCTAATATTGTATGATTCTATCATGTTCTTTGCATGGGAGTGCATAATGCCAGATACCTAATGGAATCAGGGTGCATGTGTATGTACAAGGGTCTGGAATGGGATGGGAGGCAGAGGCTAGGGGCTGATCTCTTGGTCTTCTGTGTCTTCCTCCCTGCAACTCTATTTCTTAATTCTCAGTCTCTCTGCTGCCCACCTCAACTTCTAATCATCTCAGAGCTTTTCAGTCAAGATTCAGATGTACTTTTTTTCAGCAGAAATGAGGTGATCATAGAATTTATGCTATGCCCAAGGTCGCATAGCTGGTTAGAGGCAGGGACAAGAATGAAACATGAATCCAAGTCCTATTCTCCTTCCACAATTCTTTGTTGAGTCAACAAGGCTGATGATTCAGACAACATATAAGCAGAACCTACTGAGCAAAGAACACCATACTAGATGCTGGCAGAGAGACGAAATGCTGCTAAGGTAGTCTCTGACTGAACAATCCAATGGAACATCAGTCTAATTTTTATGTCGATTCTCTCAGTCAGTCTGCCTTGTTCTCCCCTCCACTCTCTGTGGTTGACTGGCCATGAGACTTCTATGCTTTCCATCCTGGCAGCTGCCTCAATTCTCATGCAAGGAAAATGGGATATTAGAACACAAAGGAATTCTCTTTAATTATCCTTATATATAAGACAGAGATATAGTCTAAATGATACTTCAGTTGGAAATAGTTGAATGATAAAATGCCAAGGACAATCATTAATAGTTCAAAGGTACTTTTATGCCATTTCTCCCAGAAAAACAGTCATAGAAATCTGTCCTTGGTCCTATGAGGTTTAAGATTTTTATCAGTAACTTGGATAAAGCCAGAGATGAGACAAATAGCTACACAGTGGAAAACAGAATCAGAATCCCAAGAAGTAATCATTATCTAGAATGTCAGACTGAAATTAATAAGATGAAATTGAATAAGAATTATTCAAAAATCTTACATGGCAGCTGAAAAAGAAAAACAATTCACGAGTACAATATAAGAAAGTACAATTTGTATATAAGTGACTTAGGAGATGTAGGCTTAATATGAGTCATTCGTTTGATATGGCAGCCAAAAAAAAAAAAAAAGCTGATAAGATCGTGGGCAGCATTGAGAAGAGAGCAGTTCTAATACCTCAAACAATGGAGTCTATAGTTACACTGCCTCATACAATAGTCAGATCATATCTAGGGCATTGTGTTCTATTCTGCATATGCCACCTTTTAGAAAAAACATTAGCGATAAATTGGAGAAAATTCATTAGAGGCCAAACAGTATAGTGATGGGTCTAAGGATTATGCCATAAGAGCATCGCTTGAAAGAACTGATGTTTATATTTGTTTAACATGGAGAAGAGCAGATTCAAAGGGAACATGATAGCAGTCTTTAAGTATATGAAGGGCTCTCATGTAAAAAATAAGCATGTTTTGCTTGGGTTAAGGGCCAAGACTAAGAGCAATAGGGAGAAACTTCAAAGAGATAAGTTTCAGAATGATGTACAGGGAAGCTTACTACTGTAAGTATTGGGAATATCCCAAAGGGAAAGAGATGTGATGGGATGTTCTTCATTACCAATATTAAAACACAAAGTGGATGAGAATTCATCAGACAGATTATCAAGGGAATGTGTATAGAAATATGGGTTGGACTTAATTGCTTCTATGATCCATTTTAATTCTGAGATTATTCTATAAAACTCTAGAATTGTTTTCACACTCTTTCAAGACATGCATATCTGTGGTTCCATCCATATCAATACCATGTCAATACATATATTCAGAAGTATGAGAAGAATGACCGATGGCAGATATTTGTCACTATCCCCATTCCTTCCTCCCTTCTGCTCAACACAGCTCTCTCTGTTCTGACTAAATCCATATGAAGAGAAAGATTAGAAAGAATGAAAACAAGGCAAAAGAGGAGGAAAAGTAACATGAAAGGAGTCTTCTTAGAGAGAGGTAAATTAGGAAAGTATAGTGGTATCATAGTTAAGGAACCAAAAAGAGTAGATTTGTTTTCCTCAAAGAGGGGAGCTGTCAACTGTGCTAAGTGCTGGAGAAAAGTCAAGGAGAATGAATACTGAAACAATTATTATGGGGTCATTTATAAACTTGAAGGCTACAGTTTCCATAGAGATAGAATAAAGTACAGAGGGGAATAGTCAAGTTATAGGGAAGAGTTAGGAAGAAAATGGATGGAAATTAAGTAAAAAGAAATATATGCATATACACACACACACACACACACACACACACACACACACACACACACACAAAATCAGCTGTGTCCTAGGGGGAGTGATTACCTATCTTAGGTCAGAGGTAATAGATCGGTGATGGCAAACCTATGACACACATGTCAGTACTGACACGGGTAGCCATTTTTGCAGCCACATACAGAGAAGTCTGGGGCCACATGCTGAGGAGGAAACATTTACTGTAGTGTAGTGTAGACACTCTGTGCACCATAGATGACAATTCTACCTATATTAATTTACCTATTTTGGCTTATTAAATATAGTTGTATATTATAATTATACATTTTTGTTACTTAAACTATAAATATTATAAAATTATGGTCTTTTTTCTTGAAGTGACACACCACCTGAGTTATGCTTGGTTTTTTGGCGAATTTTGACACACCACACTGAAAAGGTTACCCATCACTGTCATAGATATAGGGCTGGAAGGAAATGCATAGGCCATTTAGTGAATTCCCTCATTTTGTAGATGAAGAAACTGAAGCCCAAGATTACATTACTTGGGCAAAATCAAGTAGTTAAAAGCCATTAGAGATGGGATTTGAACTCAGATCTTTTAATTCCAGAGTTGGTGCCCTTTCCACTTTTTTTTCTTCTGATATGTAAGTCTTGGTCCTGATTCACAAACTATCTTCTCATCTCAGCTGTCCAGATGTCTAGGATTATTCTAAGTTTGTGACTGAGGTAACCCAATCAAGAACTTTCCTTATCTCAGGACTCTGTCATCCTCCTCTCAACTCCCATCACCTCCCCACACAGGGAGCAAGCAATGGATGTGATATTTTAAAACAGAATCTCTAACTCAAAATCCAATTTAAGTTCAGGTTCTAACTAACATCTTTGTTATAAATGTCATTCTTCTCATGGATCGCCAAACTGAATCTTTGATTTTCTCCAATAAACACCAAGTGAAAGAGCCGTGGTGATTAATTAATCTCTCAAATGATTTTGAGGTTCTGGTGAAAAGGCTGAATACCTAGGAGCTCCCAAGTGACCTCATCCCACCTATATTCCTGCTTATTATTGAAAGTTCCTTCCCAGTGCTAGTGAATGAAAATTATAATGTCCTCCTACTGCTTCCCACTATGGTCAGGACCCTGTGAAGGCTAACTTCGAGATGCCAATTGGTTCCTCTTTTCCACAATGTCATAGGTTGGTTCCATCAGACTAAAAATCATACTATTGGGATACACAGTCAAGGACACCCCATCCTAAGTCCAGGAAGGGAGGAAATATTTATTAAGGGACTACACTTTGCTAGAGATTGTCTTAAGCATCTACAAATATTATCTCACTTGATTTTTACAACAATCACTTTGGCAGCTGAGTGGAGGATGGACAGAAGTGGACAGATTTCTGACAGGGAAATCCAACAACAGGTTAGTGCAACAGACCAAGTGTGGAGGTTCAAGCCCACTACAGGGTGGCAAGTGTCAGAGGAGAAGAGAGAAAAGAAAAGAAAGAGATGTTCAAGTAAAATCAACAGGCCTTGGCATTAGATTGGATGGGGGTATGGTAAAAGAATGAGAAGCTGAAGAAGACACCTAGGTTGGAAGCTTAGGAAGCTGGAAGTATGGTGGTATTCTTTACAACAAGAGAAAAGTTTGGAAGGGGGGGAAAGGTTAAGGAAAAGAGTAAGGGGAGAAGAAAAGGGAATAAGGATTTGTATAATGCCTGCTGTGTGTAGGGAATTATACTGAATGCTGTTACAACTATTTGATCCTCAGAACAACTCTGTAAGATAGATATTATTATTCTCATTTTATAGTTGAAGAAACAGAAGTTCCAGGGTCACACAAGTAGTAAGTGTCTGAAGCCAGAGTTGAACTCAGATCTTTCTGATTCCAAATCCAGCTCTCTATCTATGCATTACCAGCTGCCTCTGAGATAAGTTCGCTTTGGGACATTACTTTAAATTGTGTATAAAACATCTAGTTTGAGATATCCTGGGAGAATCAAGACTAGAGGGCTGCAGAGAGTTTCAGGATATATAAGTAGATCTTAGAGTCATTAGCAGAAAGGTGATCATTGAATCCATGGACGTTAAGGAGATCACCAAGTGACATAGTATAGAAGGAGAAGAGAAAAGGGCCCAGGACAGAGACAAGTGGGAAACCCATAATGAGCAGCCATGACCTAGATGAATTAGTAAAGGAGACTGAAAAGCAGCTATCAGGTAGGTAGAATTCAGAGAGAACCATGAAAACCTAGAGAGAAGAAAGTATCAATGAGAAAAGGGTGGTAGGCAGTATTAAAGGCTGCAGGGAAGTAAGTATAATTATTATTTTAAGCCCTGACCTTCTGTCTTAGAATCATTACTATATATTGGTTCTAAGGCAGAAGAGCGGTTAGGGTTGGGCAATGAGGGTTAAATGACTTAACTAAGGTCACACAGCTAAAAAGTATCTGAGGTCAGATTTGAACTCAAGACCTCCTATCTCCAGAGACCTGGCTGTCTATCCACTGAACCACCTAGCTGCCTCCTACATAAGTGTTCATTATAATTCCCAATTTATAGTAGAAAAAACCGAGGTACACAGAGGTCAAGTGACTTGCTATTGAGTTTCTGAAGACAAATATGAATTCAAATCTTCCTAACTCCAAGCCCAGCCCATCGTATCCCCTAGAGATCCCCAGCCACCCACCAAACTATCTACTTTATTACTGCTTCACACTATGAGGAAAGAGTTATTCCAGCTGGTAAAGTGGGACAGTGCTTGGGAGGGACCGAGTCAGCAATTTCCCCCATCAGTATAAGCACTAAAAAGATCAATACAACTTCCCAGGGAAGCAGGTAAATTTTAAATGCTTTGCTTTGAATTTAAGCTACATTAACTGATTAAAATAATAAATTTTGTTTTTTATAAATTGAAATTTTAATTTATATGCTATGTCAGTATTGATTAAATTAAATTTTCAAAATTTTTAAATTTTTGAATTTAAAAAAATTAATTAAAAAATTAAAATTTAGTATTTAATAGTATTTTTTACTCTGGGGAAAGGGGACAAAGATCCACCAAGACCTTTCAGAAAATCCTTATGAGAAAGCAGCATGGTAGAATGAAAAGCCATGAGTTTTGAAGGCAGAAAACCTGAGTTCAGGTCCTGGCTCTGCCACTTACTACTTCTTCTGCAGTGTAGGGCTAATCATTCCTCTCTGTCCAAGCTTTAATTTCTTTATTCTTAAATCTGAATAGCTACAATGTCTATAGAACTTTAAGGTTTGCAGAACATTTTATAAATCTTGTCTCATTTTCTCTTCCTCACAACAACCCCTGACAGAGGGGAAAATGCTTTATTAATCTCAGTTTTACAGATGAGGAAACTCAAGGCAGGAGGTAACTAAGGGATTGCCATGGGTCACAGAGCTAGTAAGTGTCTGAAGGTATTTTCGATCTCCTGAGATACCCAGAGGTCTATTTACCACCTATCTGAAATGACAAAAGTTGTACTGATTCCCTTACAGGGTTGTTATGAAGAAAATACCGGATTGACAAAGTCCTAAATTGCTATTAATTTTTATTTAAATTAAATTAAATTATTTATAAATAATAAAATTAATTAATATTAATAAAACATAATTAATATATAATATAATAAGCAATTTAAGTGTTTTAATAAGTTATAGAAGAAGGGCAGCTAGGGAGCCCAGTGGATTCAGAGCCAGGCCCAGAGATGGGAGGCCCTGGATTCAAATCTGGTCTCGGACACTTCCTAGCTGTGTGACCCTGGACAAGTCATTTTCTCTCCATTTCCCAGCACTTACCACTCTTTTGCCTTGGAACCAAAACACGGTTTTGGTTCTAAGATAGAAGGTAAGGGTTTTAAAAAAAAAGAGGGTTTGGAGAATCCTCTGAGTTTATTAGAGAACTCCATGTACCTCATATTTAATTCTGTCTACTCTATTCTTAAACTAGGAAGTCAAAATTATTTTTCAGTTCCATATTTCCTCACCACTACCACCCTTCCCCACCAAAACAGAACAAAACAAAACAAAACAAAATAAAATAAAATAAAATAAAATAAAATAAAATAAAATAAAATAACAATTCATGGCCTTTTTACTTTTTTCATTAGGATTGTTTAAGACTATATACTCAGAATTTCATCTTTTAGGATTTTCTCCTCCTTGGAGACCCTCTTAAAGTTCCTGGCCATAGAATCATACGTAATTTTTAAAATTCTTCTTTCCTAAAAATCTAGTATACAATCTATTAACAGCCTATTTTTAATAACCCTTACCTTCCATCTGAAAGTCAATACTGTATATTGATTCCAAGACAAGAACAGTAAGGACAAGGTGATGGGAATTAAAGTGATTTGCCCAGGGTCACATAGCTAAAAATTGTCTGAGGCCAGTTTTGAACCCAGGACCTTTTGTCTCCAAGCCTGATTCTCTATGCACTGAGCCACCTAGCAGCCCCAGGTCTCCTTACTTATGCCTCAGGTTTCCTTCAAGTTTCAATTCAAATCCTACCTTCTTCAGGAGGCCTTTCCTAGATCTTTTTCCCCTCTCCCAACTCTGGAGCTTTTCCTTCCACTCCAATGCCCTGTCTGTTCTCTCTTTGTCATTCAAAAACTTTGACAACCTGGTCCCTTCCTACCTTTCTAGTCTTCTTACATCTTATTCCTCTCCACAATTTAATGAAACTGGACTTCTTGCTGTTCCTCATACAAGACATTTCATCTCTAGATTCTAGATTTTTCACTAGCTGCCCCTCAAGTCTAGAATACTCTCCTTCTTTATCTCTACCCCATGGCTTCTTTCAAATTCTAGTTTGCATTCTACATTCTACATGTAGCCTTTCCTCATAAAGCTAATGCCTTCTTTCTGTAGATTATCTCCAAATTATCCTGAATGTATTTTGTTTGTACATCAGTGTTTTCATGTTGCCTTATCCCACACACACCCCATTAGACTATGTGCTTCCTGAGAGAAGAGAATATCTTTTATCTATCTTTATATCCTCAGTACTTACTACAGTGCCTGACACTTAGTAGGTACTTAATACATCCAAATTGACTGATTGTCTAGAAAGGAAGTACAGAATAGCAATTCCCCTTCTTGTAAAATTTTCTACCTTCTGGAAGATAAAACAAGGCGAGGATGTTATAACACTATATTTAATGAACTTAAACTTCTAGCAGATGGCAGAATTCTTGAAATCCCTTTTTACTTATATCTTAAGTAAAATGTGTAATTTTGCAAATCTCTGTGTAAATTGTCTTCCAGAATTACTCTACAAAATTTGTAATCTGCATTAAAAATCATCACCCATATAGTTTCACACAAATATCTCATTAGTTTATGTTTCCTTTCATCCTAACCCAAATATTCTTTGCCCTGGTTTTTCTTGTTTGCTTGTTTTTAGTTCTGTGATCTAGGGCCAAAAAGAAAAATACATCAACCTTGTGATGAATAAAAATAAAGTTATCCATCTTCATTCTGTAACATGTGACATAACCAAGTCGCAACGATATCTCAAGTTAATTGTATTATCCATTGTCCATGTCAACTTGATATTTAGACTCCTTTTTCACATGTATAGGTTTCAACAAGTATCTCACTTCTTTCATTGGAGATTCATATATCAGAGTATCTTCTTTATTATCTGTCTTATCAGTCATTCATTCAATAAAGATTTATTAGGTGCCTACTGTGTGCCAGACACTATACTAAGTGCCTAGGCTACAAAGAAAGGTCCCTGTTATAAGGTACTCACAATCTAATGGGGAGGGGGAGACAACATGCAAATAACTATATATAATCTATATACCGGAAATAATCTACAGAGGCAATAAGGTAAAGTAGGAAGAGTATTGATCTTGAAGTCAAAATACTCTAATTGGAGTCTCTGCTCTATCTACTCTTCACTATTTGTGTAGCCATGAATAAGGCACGTTATTTTCTGAACCTGTTTTCTCATCTATAATGTATGACCTCCTGGCTAGAGGAAGCTAATGAGATAATGTCCTTGGAAGTCCTCCTAATCTCCTCCTGAGGTATTTTAAGAGCGTAATCTATGGTTAATGGCAGCTAAGTGGTGCAGTGGTTAGAGCATTGGACCCCAAATCAGAAAAACATGAGTCCAAATCCATCCTCAGGCATTTCCTTGGACAAGTTAATTAACTTTTATCTGTCTCAATATCTGCATTTGTAAAATAGGGAAATAATAGTAGCTACCTCTTAGAGTTGTTATGAAGATGAAAGAAAATATTTGTAAGGTGCTTTGCAAACTTTAATGTGCCTTATAATTTCTAGCTATTATTATTAATGCTCTCCAAAATATCTAACACTATAATTTTACATGGCATCTTTTCTCTTTCCTCCTCAAAACTTAGGCAGACCCAGTATCACTTATCTTACTTTGTGTTCTTTTTTGATAAAATAAATTTGTGTTGGTTTTTTGGTTTGTTTTTGTATCACTTAACATTTCCCATTGTAGCTCTCCCTCTACCCTACCCATAGAGCTATCCCTTATAATAAATTAAAAAGTAGTGGGGGGACTTCTTCAAAACAAACCAACATTTTTATTATGTTAGCTCGACCTACCCATGAGCAATCAATGGCTTTCCAATTGTTTAGATCCAGTTTTATTTGTTTGGAAAGTGTTTTGTAGTTGTTTTCATATAATTGCT
>NC_058134.1:105978651-105987887 GCF_016433145.1 Gracilinanus agilis
AAGAAGGGGAGAGTAATGAATGTTGGAGGGGATGTGGCAAAATTGGGACATTAATGCATTGCTGGTGGAGTTGTGAACTGATCCAGCCATTCTGGCTGGCAATTTGGAATCATGCTCAAAGGGCTATAAAAGAATGCCTGCCCTTTGATCCAGCCATACCATTGCTGGGTTTGTACCCCAAAGAGATCATAGATAAACAGACTTGTATGAAAATATTTATAGCTGCGCTTTTTGTGGTGGCAACAAACTGGAAAAGCAGGGTATGTCCTTCAATTGGGGAATGGCTGAACAAACTGTGGTATATGAGGGTGATGGAATACTATTGTGCTAAAAGGAATAATAAACCGGAGAAGTTCCAGGCGAACTGGAGAGACCTCTGGGAACTGATGCAGAGCGAAAGGAGCAGAACCAGAAGAACATTGTACACAGAGACTGATATACTGTGGTAAAATCGAATGTAATGGGCTTCTGTACCAGCAACGATGCAATGACCCAGGACAGCTCTGAGGGATTTATGGTAAAGATGCTACCCACATTCAGAGGAAGGACTGCAGGGGAGGAAACATATAAGAAAAGCAACTGCTTGAACGTATGGGTCGGGGTGGACATGATTGGGGATGTGGACTCGAAATTACCACACCAATGCAACCACCAACAATTTGGAAATAGGTCTTGATCAAGGACACATGACAAAACCAGTGGAAATGTGCGTTGGCCATGGGTGGGAGGAGTGCGGGGGGTGAAGGGGAAAGTAGGAGCATGAATCATGTAACCATGTTAAAAATGATTATTAATAAATGTTAAAAAAAATAAAAAATAAAATAAAAAACCAACATAATGGTGCTTTTCCTGTGTATAATTATGTTCTGCTGGATTTAAAACAAAACAAAACAAAAACAAAAAACACAAATAATGTTCTATTGGTTCTGTTCACTTCACTCTGCATCAGTTTATTTAGGTCTTTCCAAAATCTTCCTTATCATTTCTTATAGCACAATAGTATTCCATTATTCCATTACAATCATGGAGTCTGAATGCAGACTGAAATAGACTGTATTTCACTTTTTCCTTCACTTTTTTGTTTGAGTTCTTTCCCACAAAATTACTAAATATGGAAAAAATATTTTACATTTTCCCATAAGTAAAATCTATATTGGATTGCTTACCAACTCAGGGAGTAGAAAGGAAGGGGGAAAATTTGACTCATTTTTTTAAAGGTTCATTTTTTTATTTGTAATCAGGGGGAAAATAAGATTATAAAAAGTTTTAAAACCCCAACATATCAACAGTATGATATCATATACAGCGTCCCATATTTCTAATCCCATACTCTGTAATGAAACATGGAAGGATATTTTCAAATATGTCTTCTTTGTATCTAAACGCATTTACTATAATTTCCAAGTGTTCATTTTCATGTTTTTGTGGTAGCTATTCTTTCCATGTACATTGTTGCACATTTGATGTTCTTGGTTCTTACTTCACTTTGTGTCAATTCATGTAAGTTTGCTTCTTTGGATTCATTATTTCTTCATGTTCCACAATTTGCATGATCATCGCCAGATTGATGAATATCAACTCTTTCTAATTCTTTGCCCCAAAGTAGCTATATTGTGGTCTATACAGGGCCTTTCTTTTTGTCATGGAGCTCCTTTGGGCATATATGTCTAGTAATGTAATCTCCAAGTCAAAGAGAAAGGATATTTTAGACTTTGCACAATTACAAATTGCTTTAAACACTCCCTAGACAATAGAAAGCAAGTTGTTCTTCAGTATGGGTACTGAAAGCAGATATACAATGTCAAAGTTGGCTGACAGTAAGCAGACCAGAACAATCAAATTATTTGTAACTTCCTCCAGAGAACCTTATCTGTAAAATCCAAGGTCAGTTTGATGGAGTCTCTAGTTGTCCTTTTCCAAATCAAAATAGATTAAGTAAACTTTTAAAAATTCCAATGGTATCTCCAGGGTTCTTATCTGTTTTGAAGGAAACATTTCAAAGATACCAGGATTACTTGCTAAACAAATTGGGAAATTTGAGAAGATAACTTTCTCTAAAGAACAAGAAGTGAGAAATGCAATTAACACCTAGGCTTAATGACTTTCTATTACTAATATTTAAGTAGATGCCTAATGTTCCTTGATGGCCTAAGAAGGTTCCTAATGCTTATATGATAATACTCTAATAATTTGTTATTTTTTAAGGTCATGAGTAATGCGCAATGTGTCAGTGTGGAAACTTCACTCAGAAACACAGAAAACTGATTCATAAATCTAGAGTTGAAATAAAACTCAAAGATCATCTAGTTCAACCCTCACACTTTCTAGGTGAGGAAATGGAGGCCCAAGGATATCTAATATTACATGTGTTTTAAGCACCAGAGGTAGTATTTGAACCCAGATCCCTTGACACGGAAGCCATTACCCTTTCTGCTATGCATTATCCTAACATTTAGTTGCCTGAAGGACAGAAAGGTTAAGGGACTTGCCTCAGGATTAGCTGGCTAATAAGTGTTATCTTACAATCATTGCACCCACACTCTGGCCTTTTTCTCTCAATATGATGTATCAGAGATAGGGTTGTAAGGAACTAAATTAAGGAATTTAACTAAATATGTGAGAATTCTAAATTAATATTGTGGTCACCAATTCAAAAAATATTATAGCCCAAGTCAAAATGACTTTTGGTAGCTCTTATTTACAAAGAGGTGGAAAAAGTGAAAGTAGTAAAACACAAAAAGAATATAGAGAAGATGTCTAGCCTATCACACTAAATATTATTCTGGTAATCAGCTCAGCTCTGCAGGGCTTGTTAACCCTGGACTGGAGGGCCTGGTGTTCCACCCATTGGGCCTCCTCCAAGGGGGAAGGCCTCTCTGGAACTAACCTCTCTCCAGAAGCCAGGAAAGGAAGGCTAGCTACTCACTCACCCAAGAAATAGCCCAAGAGCCAAGGTTCCAAGTCCAAAGTCATAGCTCCAAGCCACAGACCCAGTTCAAGATCCTTTAAGTTCCAGATTCAGGCTGAAGCCTTTCAGGACTTTTTATAGTCATTTTTGTCCCTTCCCCTCTTCACAGGGGTCAATAACTGATTCTTAATTGCATAGCACTGCCCAGGAGAGCAGTGTCTATGGGATCCACTTCTCACCCTCTAAAGGCATCAACTCTTAATCAAAGGATTCACAAGTTTCTGATTGATCAGGTTAAAAGGATGGAACTCTACAAGTAAGTGACCTATGAATTCTCTTACTTGATGGCTAACAAAGTGTTAAGTAGGGGTTAAGTAAGCGTTAACTCAAAATAGACAAAGAGAATAAGGAATTCCATTTCACAGGGTCTTGCTGCCATCAATCAAGAATACATGGTTAAGGAGGGCAGCTGATAGGCTCAGTGGATTGAAAGCCAGGCCCAGAGATGGGAGGTCCTGGGTTCAAATCTGATCTCACACACAAAGCCAGAGTAGGTGAGTGGAAAGAACACTGAGTGGAAATAAGGAGATGTAAATTTTAGTCCAAGATCTTTTCCAGGTATCAGTAACCCAAAGCAAATCACTTCCCTCCATTAAATCTGTTTCTTTATCTATAAAATGAGAGGTGTTAGACTAAATGATTCATAGTTCTAAAGGCTTGTTACTCTGATTATGTATTCGTCCAAACTTAGAGACAGTATAATATATTTCTGGGGATGTAGGAATCCAGATATAGCCAGGACAGGTAGGAAATGGAATGCTGATGAAGTGAAATTGCTGGGGTAAGGTACATTCTGTTTTTAGAGAGGGGACAATTTAATTGAGCAGACAAGACATGCACATTTACTTAAATAATATAGGACAATAAATTTCATAAGACAACATGGTCAAGTAAGTAATTCAAACAAAGCATTTGTGCTTTTCTTCCTCTCATCTCCTAAATGTAGGCATTTCCCAAAATTTCGCCGTATTTCATCTCTCCTTTCTCTACAGCTATCCCTTGACAATCTCTTCCAGTCCCCTAACTTCAATTATCACCAGTTCAGTAAGCAGAAGATTTCCAAACAAAAATGTCCAGCACTTATCTCTCATCCAGCTCCAGTGTCACATGTCTAATTCTCAGGTGAGTATCTCTACATGAATGTCTCCTGGTAATTAAAAAACAATGCATGAAAGATTGTCATCATCTTTTCACCTAAATCAACCCTTTTTCTTAACGTCATCATTTTTGCTAATGAAAACACCTTTTCCCAGTCAACCCAAGCTCAAAATTTTAGAAGCTTAAGATATTAATGCTTACATTTCTTTAACTCTTTCTTCTTCAACACCCAAACATCCTATGAGATTCTAAGCTATTTCAGTTCTTCCTCCACAATATTTCTAACATCTTTTCTCTCCTCTTTGCTCTTCTCCCTAGTCCAGACCCTTATCACCTCTCCAAAGAACTTGCAACAGACTTCTATAAATGATCACCTCCAATCTCTCCTCTTTCCAGTCCATCCTTCATACTGAAGCCCTAGTTATTTTCCTTATACCATTCTAAATATATCACTCATATGCAAAATATTCAAAAAGACAAGATCTCAGAAGGTCTAACACTGATCATCCTCAACAAATAGGAAAAGTTTTCGAAAGTTCTGCAGTATGACTTGGTGAGAATTTACAAGATTCCAAAGGAATTTTTTTTACTTAGAAGGAAGCCAAGCAATCACCTAATGAAACCCTTTTATTGCAAATGTAAAATTTGAAGCCCAAAGAAATTAAGATGATACAATTGATAGGTGGTAAATTACCATTTCCTTGGTTTCTTCTGTTCACAAGACCTTGGACACAACCTGATAGCATAAAGATAAAGCTATAGATATGTAGCATATAGATATAGATAAATAACCTATAGCACAGCCTGATAAATGAAACTTCCCCAGGGATTCACACAACAAACAGGAATACAATTCCAGAAAACACAAAGAAAGCAAGTCACAAGAGCCATATTATTGTCAGTAAAAGATCTCACTGGTTTCTCCTGCTCTCCTTCCTTCCAAAAGAGCTTGACCTGCCACTACAGTATAATGGATCAGTCAAAATACAGTGTGAAGAGGTTCAAGCTATCCTTCCTTTGATATACTGCTAACTAGCAATCTCAAATGAAGGAGAGGCAGATGCTCTCTATTACCAATAGCTGTGGCCTCTCTACCTCACATAGCAGCAGCACAAATTGTGAAACCACAAAGACCATTGTCCAAAAAATAGATTAATGTATAAATTATGTGAAAGTAGAAAGTACACAATAAATATAGTCTTCATTCTAGAACTTAAGATCCTCAATGGACTGGATCTAACCTGTCTTTCCAGATTTGCCTTAAATTAATCTTCTTTATAAACTAGTTCAGCCAAACTCTCCTTTCTCAACCTACCCTATGCTATATCTGTGCCTTTGATTATATTGTCCTATGCCCGAAATGGGGAAAAAAACTCCTCCTTCCATCTCTACCCGACAAAATGATACCCTTCCTTCAAGACCCAAATAAGGTGTAATTTCTTCCATGAAGCTTTCCCTGATCTGCCCAGCCAGTACTGCTCTATCCTTCTTCAGATTTCTTTTGTGTTCTTAAAATTTTTTGATACCTTTATTTACAGCATCATTACTTCCCCAGATTCCTTCCCCAATGGAATTTATTCTTTTACAGAGTGCAACTAAGCAAAACAAACCAATTTGCCATGCCATGTCATGCCATATCTAACTATTGTAACATATCTAACAATGCACACTTCATTTTGTTGCAGAAGTCTATCCCAGTATGGAAAGAAAGAGGACATTTTTCAAAACCAGTCTTCTGAAGTAAAAATCAATCACTACTTTGATCAGACTTCTGGCGTATGTTTCCATCATGTTTTCTTATTTTAGGAAGTCATTTTAAAAATTGTTCCTCTAATTCTTGTTACTTCACTCTACATTGATTCATATCAAGTCTTATGTATAATTTCATACAAATAGTTTCTTTTAATCCTATGAATATGAATCCTTTCTTGTAGAAAAATATATTTCATTATGTTCATATGTCAAATTTGTTCAACCTTTCTTGTACTGGTAGGCATTCACTCTGTTTCTAGTTCACTATCTCCACAAAAATGCTGTTATAAATATTTTTTGCATAAGATGGAAACTTTCCTCAGTCTTTGACCTTCTGGAGTCATACATTCAGTAATAGAATCACTGGTTCAACAAGTATTTAGAACTTAGGGACTTTTCCAATATAATTTCAAATTGTTTTCCAGAACCAATTTTGAATAAGTTTGCCTGGTTTCAATGGTCCTTCCAGCATTTACCATTTTCATTTTTTTTAAACCCATACCTTCCAACTTAGAATCAATACTATGTATTGGTTCCTAGCCAGAAGAGTGGTAAGGGCTAGGCAATGGGGGTTAAGTGACTTACCCAGGGTCACACATCTAGGAAGTGACTGAGGCCAATTTGAACCTAGGGCCTCCTGTCTCTAGGCCTGGCTCTATATCCACTGAGCTACCCAGCAGCAACCTTACCATTTTCATCATTTGTCTTTGTCAGTTTTTCAATTTAGT
Organism: Gracilinanus agilis; assembly: GCF_016433145.1. Lineage (NCBI taxonomy): Eukaryota > Metazoa > Chordata > Mammalia > Didelphimorphia > Didelphidae > Gracilinanus > Gracilinanus agilis. The sequence goes on from NC_058134.1 coordinate 105,985,198, forward strand.
AGTAAAGTTAATTCAATTATCATTCCTTCCTATTAATGATCTGGGCATTATCTCAATTATTGATTGTTTTCCTTTCTTCTTTGAAAACCGCTTATTTTTATCATTTGACCATTGTATATTTGATCTTATCCCATTTTCTTGGATATATTTAGTCAAAGACACCTACTGTGTAAAAAAATTAACCAATCAGCAGCTTCCCTTTTCCAAGCTGCATTAATTTTGTTCATTTGAAAACTTTTTACAGTTTAGACAATCTGTTTGAAATAGTGTAATACAGTAGATAGATAATTGGTCTTAGAAACAGGAAGAAATGGCTTCAAGCCCTACTCGTAACACATGCTAGCTATGTGATGCTGGGCAACTCATTTAACCAGTCTATGTTCTAGGCAACTTTTTAAGATAGCAAGTTACCTCTTGGTAGAAAAACTCCTTATTGGGAATTTCTTATGCGGATGACCTCACAGTTTTAGGGTCTTTTTAATTCTCCTTTCATCACTGCATCCCTTCTTTGGTGAAGAATTCTTCCATCAGCCATTGTTGACCTTCCTCAAATTTTTATCAACAATTTGGACATCTCTTGTGCAAGTGACTCAATCTATCTTGTATCATAGTTATTACTCTGCATGTCTTACTCCCAATATTAGATTATTAGCTCCTTGAGAATTGCCTCATTTCATCTTTGTATATCTAGGTCATTGTTTCACACAAACCTGGTAATTAGCAAATATGGGTTGAAATTAATAACTTGGAGGTAGCGGAGAAGAGAACTTGTGTATGCAAACTCTAATCCCCTTTTCCTTCCCTGCTCCTAGATTGGATACATTCAGGGTACCCTATCATGGGCCAATTGGTTATGGTGGATTACCTGATCTCCAAGAAGAGCATAAGGAAAAAATGACATGGGGTGTCCTCCATGAGCTAGATCATAACCAGCAATGTTCTCACAATATACCACTGAGGTCACCTTAAACTTCTGGTCTATCTATGTGCATGAGGCAGTGTTAAACATCCCCCAGAACCATGTATATACCCTGCATTGAAGTCTGAAGAATGGCAGGAGAGAATAGAAGAGTATCGGGCAAATGGGGCTTCCTTATCAAAGTGGTATACTTGGACAGCCCTAGAGACACATCTTCAGGTACTAAACAGGAATAGGGGTTGTAAGATAAGAACCAGGGAGCCCTTAACTCAGGGAAGAGACTCCCATTTGTGTGCCACTTTAGTGCCCCTGGGAGATGTCCCCTTTAACCACCTAATTAGACTGTGGGAATTCTACTTGGTCTGGTACAACTATGAATCTTTTGCTACTCTGTGCTTCTGTATATCTGTAAAATGAAACTAATGGCCCCAAACATGAATCCCAAATATAATGAGATGTATAAATGAGTAGTTAGAAAGTACTTTGGAAAATGGGAGGTGTTATGCAGAGATTGCAGCATGGAATCCCTGCAAAATACAGGGTCAGCCTCAGCCTCACCCAGAATTCCAGGGGACCCCCCCCTTGGAGAACTCTGGGTGAGGGGACAGTTGAAAAGGGTTTAGACAGTTGCTTTCTGGGGGTTGAGGTGAGCCGATGACTGCTTACTGCTTCTAACTTGGGGGGGTGGTGTTACCTGAGAGGGCCACTGTGGCTAACCCATCATGGTTTCTATTCAGGAATTAGTCTGCTTGGTAGGGTTGGACCTTACCAACATCAATACAACAATTATTTAGTGATTTAGTGATTAGAAATATTCACTATCAACGAGAGAGCCAGTTTAGTCAAGTGCCCTTCACCACCTCCTGTGGGGCGGAAGGACAGCTTTAACCTAACAGATCAGGGTCACCTTTTCCTTATCTAAAACCTTAATTATCCCCTCCGGCTTTGCCTTTTTCCTTCTTAATAAAAGCTTTACCTACAATATCTGTGCCTGGGAATTATTTGGGGATACTCACAGCTCATAGTTACCATCCTAGCTTGAATCCTGTCAGCCGCCAGGTTTAAGAAGATCATCCATCTCAGTCCTTCAACATTTAGATAACTAACTTCTACTTATTCCTCTATCAGACCTGTGAGGAATATAAGTTAAAAAAAAAGGGGAACATCATTGAAGTTCAGCATCAACAGAAACTTACCAGAAGTACCTCAGTCAGTCTCCATTATCCCAACTGAAAATCAACTGCTTGGGGGGAGGGGTTTGAGAGTCAGGATTGTCTAACCCCCTCCCTTCTCACTGAAGCCTGTCAATCTGTGTCTGTGTCTTGGAGGTTACTGGCCCTGGAATAACTATCTGATTCCCCAAAATATCTGTTATTTATCAACATAACAGAGGTGGTGGAAAAGTGCAAGTTAGAGAGAGGTAGAGTAGGTAGATAAAATAAAGGAATCTGGTGATCAGTGTTATATAATATATATAGAGAACAAGACTTTGAGTCAAGAAGACCAGAGTTCAAGTTCTACTTCTGAAACATATAAGCTATGTAACCCAAGACAAGTCATTTAATCTCTCAGTGCCCTCAGCCAGCTCTTTAAAACTATAAATTGAAAAGAAGTTGAAGATATGCATTATAATTAGACATTGTTAATTGATTTCAAATCCTGAGACTTTTTTTAGAAATTTTACCTTTCTACTTGTTCCTCAAATATGAGAGAGCTCCAGTTTCACACTATTTATATATATATATATATATATATATATATACATTATATA
>NC_058134.1:105989830-106026342 GCF_016433145.1 Gracilinanus agilis
GGTGTTACCTGAGAGGGCCACTGTGGCTAACCCATCATGGTTTCTATTCAGGAATTAGTCTGCTTGGTAGGGTTGGACCTTACCAACATCAATACAACAATTATTTAGTGATTTAGTGATTAGAAATATTCACTATCAACGAGAGAGCCAGTTTAGTCAAGTGCCCTTCACCACCTCCTGTGGGGCGGAAGGACAGCTTCAACCTAACAGATCAGGGTCACCTTTTCCTTATCTAAAACCTTAATTATCCCCTCCGGCTTTGCCTTTTTCCTTCTTAATAAAAGCTTTACCTACAATATCTGTGCCTGGGAATTATTTGGGGATACTCACAGCTCATAGTTACCATCCTAGCTTGAATCCTGTCAGCCGCCAGGTTTAAGAAGATCATCCATCTCAGTCCTTAAACATTTAGATAACTAACTTCTACTTATTCCTCTATCAGACCTGTGAGGAATATAAGTTAAAAAAAAGGGGAACATCATTGAAGTTCAGCATCAACAGAAACTTACCAGAAGTACCTCAGTCAGTCTCCATTATCCCAACTGAAAATCAACTGCTTGGGGGGAGGGGTTTGAGAGTCAGGATTGTCTAACCCCCTCCCTTCTCACTGAAGCCTGTCAATCTGTGTCTGTGTCTTGGAGGTTACTGGCCCTGGAATAATTATCTGATTCCCCAAAATATCTGTTATTTATCAACATAACAGAGGTGGTGGAAAAGTGCAAATTAGAGAGAGGTAGAGTAGGTAGACAAAATAAAGGAATCTGGTGATCAGTGTTATATAATATATAGAGAGAACAAGACTTTGAGTCAAGAAGACCAGAGTTCAAGTTCTACTTCTGAAACATATAAGCTATGTAACCCAAGACAAGTCATTTAATCTCTCAGTGCCCTCAGCCAACTCTTTAAAACTATAAATTGAAAAGAAGTTGAAGATATGCATTATAATTAGACATTGTTAATTGACTTCAAATCCTGAGACTTTTTTTAGAAATTTTACCTTTCTACTTGTTCCTCAAATATGAGAGAGCTCCAGTTTCACACTATATATATATATATATTATATGAGTAATTTGAGGGACAACTAAGTGCTGCAGTTGATAGAGTGCCAAGCCTGTAAATCAGGAAGAATCATCTGCCCAAGTTAAAAGTCAGTTCCCAGACACTTTCTAGCTGTGTTACCCTGGACAAGTCACTTAATCCTATTGGCTTCAATTTCCTTAAAATGAGCTAGAGATGGAAATGGCAAACCATTCCAGGATCTTTGCCAAGAAAACCCCAAATGGGATCACAAAGAATCAGATATAGTAGAAAAACAACTGAACAACAAGAAGCAAATTGACCTATTTCTGGTCATGAAATCATTAGTTTGATTTTGTTGTATCTCTGGATCCACATTATTATATGACTTATCTGGAGGTCTTCATAGAGATGGGCCAGAAGTTTGATCTGGTCTGCTCCAGAGAGTTGCCCAGAAAAAAAATTCAATCATATCCCAGAAATCCCCATGAGGGAAGGACACAGATAGACAGGGGGCCAAGGTTTGAATCCTGGTTCTGTCGGCTACTACTTGCTTGGTCTTGGACAAGTCATAAACTCTTGACCTCAGTTTCCTCATCTGTAAAATGATGAAGGTTACTCTCAGGTCTCTTAGAGCTGGAATTTCATGATCCTATGAATGGAATAATCTTGGGAGTCAGTCATCATGAAGGCTATAATCACCTTAGAGTCCAGGAGTCAAATACAGGGCAGAAGGGCACCATTCAGAATGCGTCACCTAACAAAAACAACAGAATGGATAAGATAACCAAAAGGCTTATAGGAAAGTTAGCACTCCCCATGAAACAGATGAGCCAGAATGTTACTGTTGGTGAGTCATCACATTCTCTTCTTAGTAAGGAAAACTACTTGAGAAAACAAATTACATTGCTCAATGAATACTTAACAGAGAAAAAGAAATCGAATGTTCTCAAAAGATATTTTCATAAAGCCTGATGAGATAACATTTTCCACTCAAATTATATATATATATGTGTGTGTGTGTGTGTGTGTGTATATACATACACACATATATACATGTAGAAAGATTATATATAAGGTATGTCTTCTTACATAATATATATCTAATGAGATATATACACAGATATATCTCACTATATATGATAGATTAAATTAGATAGATAGATAGATAGATAGATAGATAGATAGATAGATAGATAGATAGATGGACAGACGGATGGACAGACGGATGGATGGATGGATGGATGGATGGATGGATGGATGGATGGATGGATAGATAGGTTGGTAGGTAAGTAGGTATACTTGCCAAGTATACCAGATGTTCATTTAGTCAGGTCAGGGAATACTCTTCCCCTTTGCTATAAATAAGGCTAAAAACATATACAAAGTTTCTCTCCAGGGTCACCTTTTCAGTATTCCAGTTTTCCCTCAGTATTCTCTCCAATATTGCTAACACTTTGACCATCACAAATTCCTTGTTTACATAAGGTTATATTTTATTATTTTAAGAAATACTTTCTCAAAATGCCATCTACCTTCAGATAGAGAACTGATGAACTCTATGTGGATTAAGGTATATTTTTTTAACTTTCTTTATTTTTATTGTTTTATTTTGTTGGTGTTCCCTTTTGCAACATGGCTAATAAGGAACTATGTTTTCCATGACATCACATGTATAACTTATATCAAACTGCTTGCCTTCTCAAAGGGACAGAGAATTTGGAACTCAGTATTTTTTAAAAGATTGTTTTAAAAAATTACATGTAATTAGCAAATATTTTATGAAATAAATAAAAGTATTTTAAAATACTTTCTAATTAGATGGTCCATCCTGACCTACAATTCTCTTAGGTCTAGTTACAGTGGTGACCCCATGCCTTGGATGCTGTCTTCTGATACAGCTCAATCTGTCAAATTTTTGACAAGTTCTATTTCAAAAAAAAAATTGGGCAATATTGCAAGATGTCACATTTCTGATGCTGATACTGAACGACAATCATCAACACATGAAATCCATTTCAACATGGATCTCAGGAGTCTAAGATCACTTATCTGAGTATTGCTTCACTGTATATAGGAAGGATGGGAACAAGGGTCAAGAGAAAAGGGAAGTCATAACCATATCCAAAATGAATTCAACAATATCTGTGTGCTAAATTGTCTTCTGAGAACCAGATTCTCCACTGCTCTCTCTTCCTCTCAGCTGCAAGAAGCCTTTGTTTGGGAGCCTTTCATTTAAATCTTCAAAACATACCAAGGCCTGTCTGGAGTGCCTGAGAACAATAATGGCAAAATGAACATGTGGGTGGCAAAATTCTCTGAGCAGGTGCAGAAGAATCTAGTTCCTTTCTTTAAGGCTTGGGACAGGTCTGTTCAGGAGGTGGCTACTGCCTTGGGCTCCTTGCCTGAGTGGAAGGAGAACCCCATGAAGTTGTATTACAATGAGAATTACAGAATGGCATTGTAGACTGGATAAATCTGCAAAAGAATACTTCTAAAGTTTTGGTTTCCAATTTTTTGCCCTTGGCCTTTTAGTTTCATTTGAGACCAAACTGTTTAGTAAACAAGAAATTTTCTTCCTAGTTTTCTCTCAAATAAAGACTCAGGGCAAAGTCCAAAATGGCACCAAGGTTTTTCTCCATGGGGATAATTGGGTGGCTTACGTGGATTATTAGACAACAAATTCCTTTCTGATCTGTGGTCTAGGTACTTCTAACTACTGAGTGAAAAGGTTGGTTATGGTGAAGGACCTTCAGCTTTCTTTCACTGGAAGAGATGACTTTCAGAGATCTGAGTATACTGTCTGGGCTTTTCTTTTTTACTAGATACCCTAAGAGATCTGGTCAAGATCCAAAACTATATACAAATTTAGCATAATAGCAAAATTTCACCTATTTATCTTAGTTCATTCCCAAGCTCTAGCAGCCTCCACCTTGTCCCATAGACTGGGGACTCTTGTTTCTCACAAAAACATTTAAAGTGACACAGACTTCTGATATCCTTCCCAACTTAACTTTCAACAAAGCTGCACATGACCTGATATCTGAAGAAATCTAGATATAAGCCCTTTCTATTCCAATTCTTTGACTTCACTTTATGTTGGCAATGGACCCAAAACAAGCTATCTTTGACATTAGACTGGGAAAGAATTCATTTTGCCTTTTAAGACAGGTTCAACATTGACCAAGCTTCCTTCAACACAGAAAGAGAAAGAGGATGATTATCATATCCTTCCTTCTAGCACAATTATTTGTTTATATGTAGCACATTTTCTCTGACTGTCCCCTATGTCTAGAATTTTCTTCCTCCTCCACTCTGCCTCTTGGATTCTTTCAGGTTTTAGCTAAAATCCCACTCACCTTTAGAAACCTTTTCCCAATCTCCCTTAATTCTAATTCCTTCCCTATTTTATCTCCAGTTTATCCTGTAGATAAATTGCATATCACTTGTATCCAGTAGTTTGCAGATCAATGTTTCCATGTCATTTCTTTCTTCTGTAGATTTTGAGCTCCTTGAAAACAGGGATTGCCTTTTGCCTTTCTTTCTATCCCCAGCGCTTAGCACAGTCCCTAGTGCATAGTAGCCACCTAATAAATGTTTATTTACTTACTGACGAAGTGACCTTATATGCTCTAAGGTTGCTCTTTTTGGAAAACCATAATTATTGCAGTTCCAAAATTGTGGATAAACCAAAGGGCAATAGATTGACGCATAGTGGATATAAGTAGACTTGAGCCTATTACCAAGAATGTTTGTTGTACACAGAATTGATTAATTTTTTCTATGCCTCAGTTTCCTTTTCTGGAAAATGAAAGGGTTGTACTCAATAGCTTCTAAGGTCCATTCCAACTCTGATCTATGATACTATAATCTTTCACGTTATAAGGAACTGCATGAATGCAAAAAGAGGTGGAATAATGATGAAAAAAGAGAAAGGAATAAGAAGTAACCTGGACAGCCACAGTACAATGCTGATATGCAGAAAATCTTTTTTTTTAAATACCTAGAGAAAAGTGTCTAGTCTCTACTGAAGATTTATGGGAAGACATGGTCAAGAATAGCACAGGATAAGAAGGCATGGATGACTTATACGATGTACCACTGTGAGGCAGAGATGCCCACATCAATAAAATTATAGATTTATTCTCTCTATTAGACTGTTAGACTGCAAGTTCTTTGACAGCATTGTTTTTCAGCTTTGCATCCAGCACCCAGCATGTAATATGCAATCACCAAATTTTACTGAATCAAAATGAAGTTGAATGAGTCTTGATTGCCTCCTTTCCTAGATGCACATCTTTCTCCCCACTCCATAGGTCCCATCCTCTCTTGTTATTGAACCCAAAAAACCTTTTTTTTTACTTAAAGACAAGGCAGTAACACTCCAACTTCCTTCTCACTAATTTTCATTATTTTTAAATCCTTGGCTTTTTCTTAGAATCTATACTACATCCTGGTTCTAAGGCAGAAAGTGGTATGGGTTAGGCAATGGAGGTTAAGTAATTTGCCCAGAGTCACATCACTAAAAGGTGTGTAAGGCCAGATTTGAACCCAAGACCTTCTGTATCTAGACCTGGCTCTCAATCCACTGAGCCACCTAACTGTCCCCTTATACTAATAGTCTTTCCAAAAAGACCCATTTCTCTTGATTCCATCCCCTTTTTACTCCTGTCCCAAATAGCCTCATGACAGACCTACTCATCTATACTCTCACTAGAACGTGAGCACTTGCCACTAGTTATAGTGATATCCAGAAGCTGGGTCTTTTTGCCTCCCTCTCAATACTTTTTTCCCCACACAAAGAAGAAAGATACAGAATTATGCCATTCAGGCACTACACCTTTAAGGACTACCTCCTAACCATCCCAAGGTGCCGCTACCACTCCATAAGAGCTGAGCACTAGGAAGCAGGACTATATAGCCTCTCATGCCAGCTACACAGGAAGAGAGAGGATTACATCTGCCTCTCTATGTAGGGACCTCATACTTTGTCCCACTTGTCCACAACTCGAGATTCTTTCTCATTCAAAACACAGCATCAGTTCTGAAGGTTCACACTCAAACAGTCTTAAATTGACTCCCTCATATTCTACTCCTCTGTTCACACTCAATAATAACTCTATAATCCATCCTAAACATACTCAGAGGCTGGCATCTCAGTCGTCATACCAAACTATCTTAAGATGGGTTGCTCTGGCTCTAGTCCCTTAGAGCCAGACTAATTACATTTCCACACCTCTCCCAGGGTTTTCTACTATTCTGAAGGGCTTTGTAGGGAGTCATTGGCTAAAGCCCCCACCCACTTTGTTCACTCAATCTTAAAGGTCTAATTATCACAATTTCATTTAACTACTTAACACTCGGATTAGCTTTTATGGAAGAATACTTCAAAGATACAACAAGAAAAGCCTTACCAACATTTCTCCTAATACCTCAGGATCATAATCTTCTTTATACCATTCAGTCTTTGAGGAGGACAAGAGGATTAGGTTCACAACTTAACTCAGTTTCTATATAGCATTAGCCCCACCAAATTCAAGCCCAACCTTGCCCTCCACTCCCTCCTATGACCAGAGACCCTGACTTCTCAAGGATGCCCGTTGGGGTTGGCTACAACATCTGACAGGGGATCCTAGACTCCTAGGTCCCCATGTCTTGAGTTCCTGGATTGGAGATTACACATTTCTTGCACCTAGAATTTAAAAAGATGAATATAAAGGATCAAAATCCCATGTGGCCTGATCTTGGGGCCACATGGTCTAGGAAAAAGGTAGACCTCAGTTCCATCACTGTTTACCTGACCTAATTAAAGGAGTTCTTTATTTGTAAGTGACATAAAAAAGAGAGAAACTATCCATATCAGAGGGTTTTAAAGACACAGGAAGTTCTGACTATGCAAACAACCAAAGAAGACCACAGTAAGTCAACGTTCGCTTTCCAGCTCCCCAGTTTAGCACTCAGATTTACCTTACCACTGTTATTCCAAACAGTTGTCTATTATCAATTTCTCAAAATTCAGTTTTGGTTTTTTGAGTTGTTTTTCTTTTTTAATTTTGGACCTAGGAAAGACTTCATTTGTGTAGGTACTGAATAGGTTTCTGATGAGGAAATCCTTGACCTTACAGATGAATATATTCCCTACAACTGAGTCTTGGAAAAATTCATAGAGCATCAAGTCACTGAGCAACCTGTCCACCCTCATACAGTTTTTATATGTCAGAGGCAGGACTTAATTCCAAGTGTTCTCAACTTTGAGGTCAGCTCTCTATACTTTATACCACATAATAACTCACTCCAAAATCACTTTTTCACCTTAAAAATCAGATCTAGTTTTTCTAAGCTGGTTAGGCAAAATTCATAACATCTATAAATCATTATTGTCATCATCATCATCATTAGAGGTAGCTTTGTGGTACAAATTGATAGAGTACTGGGCCTGGAATCAAGAAGAACTGAGTTCAAATCCTGCCTCAGACAATTACTACCTGTGTCATCCTGGACAAGTCACTTAGCCACAGCCTGCCTCAGTTTCCTTCTGTATAAAATGGAGATAATACAAGTACCTCCTTCATAGAGTTGTTGTATCAAATGAGCTAACATTTTTAAAGCACTATGCAAACCTTAAAGTACTCTATAAATATTAATTATTATTATATGCACCTTTATTGTTTGCAAAGCATTTAACACACATTATTCTCCCATCTGATGCCCTTGTTTTCAGCGATATAATATTACTTTTTGCGTATTCTATGTAAACTGTTACTTGAATGTTAAAATCACCAAAAACAAATGATAAAGTGAAAAAGGTTTATGGGTACTAAGTAAGGAAGAAACTAGGATAAAACAGGGGAGAAAATGCTAGGATCCATCTGATCAAATGGAGTACAGATATCTTGGGAAGAGTACAAATCAAAAATTAGTGGGGAAGGGGATGGGGAAGTAGGGGAATGAAGAAGAAAAAGTCTATGGCACTAGTTTTCCTGGATCAAGGATAGATTCTGAGGAACCCATGAGAAGGGCCGTTAGAAAGCAAAGTAGATAGAACACCAGACCTGGAATCGGGAGGACTTGAGTTCAATCTGGCCTTCTATACTCCCTGTGTGGCCTAGGAAAGTCATTTAACTCCATTTGCCCATCGCTTGCCCATCTGTCTTTGGGTTAATACTAAGATAGAAGGTAAGAGTTAAAAAAAAAAAAAGAATTATTGGAAGACTCTGATTCTTTAAGTGGTCAAGGGATTAGAGAAAGCAGCACTAGATAGAGGAGAAAAATAGGTTGAAATTGAGAGAATACAGACTTCTGAGCCAAAATGGAGTCTTAAGTCACTGGAAACAAACCATCCAGCATTTATTTATACTTTACATTTTTCAAAGTAGTTTCCAAACAATAATTTTTTATTTTGGGACTCTGAGGGTATACAAATACCATAGTACCCCTTATGAAAGGAATTTCTTAAACTGTACAAAGCTGAACTTTGTATCTATTTTTTGTGACTGGAAATACTTCTGTATACATAGTAATTCTTCTGTCAAACTCCATTGATATTCCATCCTTTTTGGATCTTCTTCCCTGCCACAGTCAGGCTGCCTGCTTTCTCTGTGTCTTGGCTACAAAGCTTCTCCCAAATGGATCTACTCTAGATCCAGATAAGCCCCTAACACAATAAGCGTTTATTATTTGACAGTAGTTTCATTTCATATAGGATATGTGAACTGAAAGCATAATAGAATAATAGCTGAAAGGTACTTTAGAGATCATCCATTTCAATCTCTCCCTCCCCATGTAGAATCCCTCCTTTCATGTCCCTGGAAGGTGGCCATCCACTCTCCAGTTAAATGTTTTCAAAAATGGAGAACATGATATTTTTAGACAGCTCTAGTTAGAAAAATGTTTGGTTATTATGTTTAGCTAAAAATGGCCTTCCTACAACTTTTCACATATTGGCTGTAGAGCTAACAACTTAATCACACAGAATGCCTAAACTTTTCCCAGAAGATGACTCATCAAATATTTGAAGAGATTAATCATATTCCCACTTAATCGTACTGATCACAGTTTTGAGTCTCTTTTAAATGTTGGTTCACACTTAGCTGCTCTTGACCCTGGGTACATCCCTTAACCCTGTTTACCTCAGTTTCCTCATCTGTAAGATGAGTGGGAGAAGGAAATGGCAAACTGCCTCAGTATCTTTGCCAAGAAAACTCCAAATGGGGTGATATAGAGTTAGATGTAACTGAAAACAACTGAACAACAATCAGCTGCTACATGCCAAAGAAGATAAAATGGATAATGAAGGGATAGTCCCTACCTTCATGAAGTTTCCATCATAGGACAAGGACGTGGTCCATATGTACAAATAATCATAGCATGAAATATAACATGAGAAGTATATAAGAGAAATGCAATGGGATCTTATAAGAGATCCAGTAGTGGAAAAATCATTTCTGATTTTTTGTATATCTGCATGATTTATATTATTTAAAATGTATTTAAAATATATAAAAGTTAACATATCAGCATGATTTATATGCCTTTAATTATCTAGTAATTACATAATATGCTGATTGTGACCTAGTTTTCAGTAATTGTATTCCTCTCATTTTAATTGCATAAGACTATGAATTCCTTGATAGTAGGGGCTATTTTTTGCCTTTCTTGTTTGACCCCCAGCACTTAGTATGATTCCTGTCACAATGTAACAGACAAATAAATGGTTCTTGACTTGATTTATGCTATTCTGATAGAGCTGTCAAAACCAGTATTTGGGATATACAAATAGTTTCGTGCATGATTCTCTAAAGTGTAATATTGCCTTTCTCTGAGTCCCCTAGCTTTTCAGGATTCTCCTTTAAAATATAATGCCTAGAACTAAATAAAATACTAGTTATGAAGACAAAAGCCTACGACACTAATTGGAATCTGTTTTCTGAAAATCAAATATCTATTAGTATTGTTTGTTTGTTTTGAGCTTGTAATCCATTAAAACTACTTTCTTTTAAATGGAAGATCTCAGAATTAGAGGATGTCCAAATGTGAAAAGGCCTTACTTAGCCCTGTGTCAGGGACACTAAAATGTAAGTCATAGTCTATTCTGTTAGAGAAATAGTTATGTAGCAAATTATGTAAGAGACTATAAAGAATAGGATTTTTGTGAATTCTTGGGTTATCAGGTTGAATTATCCAAATTTCAAAGTGATGGGAACTGTTCTATTTATATGTTTCTATGTCCTTGGTTTTGTTTTGTTTGGGGATATTTTTTTCCCTAATAGTGGAGGGAAGGTGACTGTATTAAGGAGCGTGTCTAAACACAAATTGCATGTTTTTTTAAACTCTGCCCCCCAAATGGATGTGTTTGAGTTCATGGTGTGAATAGCCTCTGAGGCAAGACATTTGGGAAAATTTAACAAAAGACTCATAGAGGGTAAAAAGGAGAGAGATGAGAATAGATGCCAGCTACTGTACCATGACAAGGTGAGTACAGGATTCAGAAGCAGTTGCAACATGTTTCAAAAGATTTTCTAGTTGATATTCTGAGACATTCTTCTGAGTGCTATGGAAAGAGAAAATCAACTTGGAGCTATGCCAAGATGCCAGCATTCCCAGGATTTTCTACTTCAGTAAGATGAAACAAAAAGCATCTCAGCAGTGTTGCTAATATTTTCTCATCAATGACACGTCTGAATTAGTGTGCCAGGATGGAAACACAGGAAGATTCATGGAGATGAGGATTAAGATGGACAAGAGGCATTTGGTAAGGGTAGTCATATAACGAGTGTCAAAAGGGTGATGGCTTACATCAATATCTTTCATTTATGTTTCTACCCTGTTTTGACGAAATCCTTTTTTTTTTAAACCTTACCTTCCATCTTAGAGTCAATACTTTTTATTGGCTCCAAGGCAGAAGGGTGCTAAAGGCTAGACAATGAGGGTTAAGTGACTTGCCCAGGGTCACACAGCTGGGAAATGTCTGAGGTCAGATTTTAACCTAGGACCTTCCATCTCTAGGCCTGACTCTCAATCTACTGAGCTACCCAACTGCCCCCTCTAAATCCCTTTTACTAATGATTTTCTTGGGTTTGATCTGCCAAAGAATACATCAGAGGGGAACTTGGACCAGTGATTTCAATACCTACAATGTAAAAGAACCCCCAGATTTCCAGAGTAGTATGGAGACCATGTTACAGTGAGGAAGTTAGGTAGTACAATAGATGAAAGGCTAGACCTGGAGAATGGAAGATCTGTGTTCAAATCCAACCTCAGATATTTACTAATCGTGTGCTATCTTGGACAAATCGCTAAACCTCTGCTTGCCTCGGGTTCCTCAACTACAAAATGGGGATAATAATAGTACTTAACTAGCAGGATTGTTGGGACAATCAAATCAGATAATATTTGTAAGGCATTTATCATTCCATTGATAGACTGAAAGTACTTTGTAAAATACTTTTGTTATCACTATTATTATATTACTATAGTTGAATAATTAGTCATCAATGGAAGTGGTAACACTATGGGTAAGACTATTACAAGTAAACTATTACATTCTTTACATGGTTAATATTGAAACTGGAAGACTGATCCAGTGAGTTTGGAACAGAAAATCAAATGATTCATTTCTAAATTCACTTTTGATGTTCTGGAGTAAAGCCATTATTCTTGCCTAGGTAAAGAAGGGAGCAGATACAATGACTGGCCATGCCCCATCAAGTGGGTAATAGAATGATCAGATTATGTCTTAGCCCACTATAATTTGAAGTTTAGAGCTATATGGAATAAGTCATTTTCTTATCTTTATACCTCTAATTATTTTATCCCATTGCATTATTTCTGTTTGTATAGGTTTTCCCCCAACCCATTAATAAATGCTAAAGTGCTCATGCACACACATACACACACACACATATATTTTTATATATATAATTGTGGTATGAAATGAATAGAGACAAAGAAAAAAAGCAGAGTAGGTACAAAAAAGAGCACCTAGAGGTTATGGCAGTAAAGAATGTAGAGTGGCAAAAAAAAATTTTGGAGGAGGCAGATCTCTGATCTCTGATAGCCAATCTAGCTCAGGGATCAGAATGGTCCAAGGAACTTGGGGAATGTAGTAAAGAGCCACACAGCAAAAGAAGCTTGCTGAAGACAAGGTGCATCTGAGTGATTCTGAAAGGAAGAACTGGTGAGGTACAGATTTCTGGTCACACAAAAACAAAATTAGAAGAGACTTTAGGTACCATCTAGTCCAACTCATTGCCTTAACTGGAATCCCCTCTACAAGATACCTGACAAAATCTAGCCTTTGCTTAAAGATTTCCAGTGAAGGGAAACCTATCTCCTGAAACAGTCTATTCCCCTAGGACAGTGATGGTGAACCTATGGCATGGGTGCCAAAGATGGCACCTAGAGCCCTCTCTATGGTACATGGCTGCCACCACCCCCACCAAGCTCATTACTAGAAAGGCAGAGGGACTTGGGTGGAGCTGCTCCCCTCCCTTCTCCACCAAGCCCGACAACATTTTTTCATATCCCCCACCCTTCTGCCCACAGTCCAGTGGGAGTGCACAGGGGGTTAGATGGACAGCTCAAAGGCAGCAGAGCTGAAGGGGGCTTGGGCCACTTCCCTTCCCCTCTCCACATTTGCTGAGGACATTCCTTACTTCATTTCCCCTTCTGTCCAGCAGCCCAATGGGAGAGAGCTTCCTCCCTCTCATGTGTGGGGTAAGGGGGTTGGAACAGGACACATCAGGCACAGGAGGGTTGGGGGTGATGGAAGGCAGGCACAGCACTTGGCCAGTGTGGGGTGGGTTGAGGGGGGCCCAACACTCCATCTATAAAAAGTTCACCTTTACTGCCCTAGGAAGTCATTCATTCCATTAACCCTATATTTGCTTTTTTTCCCACTTCTCATAGCTCCAACTGCATAGGCTTCTATAGCTAGAGCTGAAAGGGACCACAAAAGTCATCTAGTCCAAAGTCTTCCTTTTACAGATGATTAAATTGAGGCTCAGGGAGATTACTGAGTACAAAAACACTATTTATAAGAGCTCATCATGTTTTAAACTCTGAAGTGCCAGGAATGCAAATTTTTTTCTTTATGAAGCTGATTTTTTTTAACCAAAGTAGAAAATTTATACTTATTTAACCACTCTTCTAGAATCACTCCTCTCCGTCCTGTATCTGTGACCTAGAACTGGACAGTCAATATCAGAGCTGCCAGATCACACTCCTTTTCATATCTAACTCACAGATCACCTGGAATCCCCATTTCATCCCCTAGCCATTGGAATGTTCTGCATGGCACTCTCCTGGCCAGATAATCATCTCCTGGATCTATAGACCGCTCTCTCTCTAGGATGGAAAAATTACTCACTGTGACTCTTTCTTGGATTTCCTGATCAGAATTCCATCTGGTGCATTTTTAGATCTCTGTGGAGGAGGTTGAGCAAGGCAATAGTATTTCTTTCTACAACTCTACCATCTTGTCTGCCCTACTTTTGCATTTTATTTTTAAACGAATATAAGACAGGGCAGCTAGATGGCACAGTGGATAAAGTGCCAGGTTTGGAGTCAGGAAAATTCATCATCCCAACTTTAAATCTGGCCTCATACACTTACTAGTTGCATGACCCTGGGCAAGTCATTTAACCCTATTTGCTTCAGTTTCCTCATCTTGTAAAGTGAAGTGGGCAAAGAATGTTAAATCACTCTAGTATCTTTCCTAAGAAAATCCTAAATGGGGTCATAAAGAATTGGACACAATTGAACAAACTGAGGAATAACAACCATATAACCGATGCTTCTAACATTTACAAAAACAATTTTTATTGGCACTTAAAAAATGTTATTCCACTTTAACTTTCCAAAACCCTTATCCCAATCCCTTCCTTGTAACAAAATATTTGAGCGAAATAAACAACAAAAGAGACTAAGTCTGGTGGTGTATATAACATTCTGCATTTATGTCTATCA
This sequence comes from Gracilinanus agilis, assembly GCF_016433145.1. NCBI lineage: Eukaryota > Metazoa > Chordata > Mammalia > Didelphimorphia > Didelphidae > Gracilinanus > Gracilinanus agilis. The sequence goes on from NC_058134.1 coordinate 106,003,814, forward strand.
CTTCTCTATCAAGAGAAGGAAAGTATTTTCATCTGTGGATCTCCGATGCTAACTAGTTCTTTCTTTCAAGGTCTCAGTGTTTGTTTTCATTTATATTGCTATCAATATGCAAAATTTTTCTCATTTCTTCTGTCTTCATTCTGTATCACTTCATAAAGGTCTCCCCATACTTCTCTGAAATTTTTTAAATTCATCTTTGCTTAGAGAAATTACTTTTTTCTGTCCTTGACTTTTACATAAAATTTGTGCAGTCATTTTTCCATCAATGGACACCCATTATCTCTAGTTCCCATTTTTGCTACCATGAAAAGTGTTACTATGAATATTTGGTATATTTTGGGATCTTTCTATCTTTAATCTCCTTGGGGTACATGATAAGTCTATGATCCTTAGGTGAAAGGTTTAATGATTTCAAATATTTTCCAAAATATTGTAGCAATATATAGCTCTCCCTCCAATACTGTCATCTACAAACTTGACAACTATCTCTTTTGTGTATTTAGCAAAGTCAATGATAATATAAATGGGACAGGGTTAATTACAAGACACTCCATTAGAGATGCATCCTCCAAATTGATACCCATTAACTCTTTTTGGTTATAGTAATTGAACTGTGAATGAATAATGCACCTTACCATACTTCTTCACAAATTTATCACGAGAGACTTAGTTGGGGGGAAGGGGACTTGTTGGAATGTAGATACACTATGCACTATTTCTACCTTATTTCCTTGATCTACTAATCAAGTTACTCTATTTAAAAAGGAAATGAGATGGGCTTAGTATGTTTCCTTTTTCTTCTAGTGAATCAATTTTAGCTTCTGGTAAATATTATTTATAATTTTTTTTAAACTAAGAACTAAGGAAAGACATGACATATGGGAGGTAGAAGGGAGATGAGGATGAACAATATGTTACCTAAGAAGATACAGCTCCAAGAAGGAATCCTAAGGCCTCAAAGGATAGTAGCAGAGAGAGAAATTGGGTAATTTTACACAGACATCCATATTGAGAGTTAGAGCAAGAATTCTTCTCTGAGGACTACAAAGAAATATTTCTCCTTTTGTTAGGAGGAAAAATATTGTTGAACATAAGGACTGTGGGACTAGAGTTGGAATTGGCTAGAGTTGCCACCCAGAAAACTTTGGGAGTTTTGGACCTATTATTTCTTTATCCAATAGGCTATCTTTTCCATAGCAGATAGCTCCTTCTCCTGCCTGTTAGTCCTTCCCTCCTTTCTATCCTATACCTTCTCTGTAATGACCTATGTCTAGAATCTGCAATTCGAAGTTAACTCCCAGTTTTCTAGTTTCATGACTGGTACCTCTATATTTGTGTCCTAGAGACTAATAACTCATCAGATCCATCAAAGGGAGAAGCCTCTCATTCTGATAAATATCTTCTGATAAATATTGTAAGCAGCTCTGATTGTAAAGCTTCTAGGAATCCAAAAAATTTTCTCTGTCTCTGTCTGTCTGTCTCTCTGTCTCTGTCTCTGTCTGTCTCTCTCTCTCTCTCCTCTTAATCTTCTGTCTTAGAATCAATATTGTGTATTGTTTCCAGTGCAGAAATATGGTAAGGGCTATGGAATGGGAGTTAAGTGACTTCTCTAGGATCACACAACTAGGAAGTATCTGAGGCCACCAAAAGCTCTCAACTGCCCTGAACATGGATCCAAGAGTCCTGTCCACCTTGGTCTTCCTCCCTTCTGTGATCTAAGACCATTCCAACCATGGCTTCCTGGTAACATTCCTTATAGTATCCCTATTCTGCCTCAATTTAGAGGCCATAGAATCATAGATCAAGAAATGGAAGTGGCCTCCAAAGGCTTCATTTTACAGATGAGAATATTTTCCTCATTTTTCATCATTTTTCAGAAAATGAAAAGCCCAGGGAAGATAAATTAATTGCCCAAGTCACAGGCAGTTAGCACGGGAGTCAGGATTTGAACCCAGGAGCTCTGATTCTAGAATCAGCCCCCTTTGCAGTAAAACAGTAGACTGCCCTAGTTTAGACATATCAGTCTAATTGCCCAATCTGTAGGGTTCATTAGGCTGCCCTAGAACCTTTCCCTTGCTCTCTTTTCCTCTAGTTCTCTTAGAGGCCAACAGCTAAGACAAAAAGCCTCCTTTTGGCGTCCTTCTATTAAAAAACATCCCACGTAGAAGGGCCAGCTCCTTTCAGCATTGACTTGCTCATCTAATTCTTCTGTGGAGTCTCTTATTTTTGTGATGTCCCTTTTTAACTGAGTAATAGACACTAACAGCAAACAAAGCAAATGGAAATTTCCAGTCCATTAAATAGACAAATTATGTGTGCATATGTGCCTGTGCATGTGGAGAGCTGTCTACATGCAATAGAAATGGTGCGTAGAAGGGAGAGAACTGTTTGCCCCAGAGGCATGTCTGCTGAGTCTTGGATCTAGTGTGTACAGAAATCTCCATGTGAAACTACCTATGAGGGAATGAGTGAGTCCTTATTCCCACCTGGCACTCCCCAAGGACACACTATTTTTCAGGGTCAAACTTATATTTACAAATTATCCATCTGGGCTTTAATTAAATCTGTGCTTCTGCTTTCTCTTGGGTTCCTCTGTCTGATCCTGCCTTCCCCTTTCCCTTTCAATCTCTCTCTCGCTCTCCCTCCCTCCCTACTTCTCTCTCTCCCTGCCCCTCTCCCTGCCCCTCTCCCTGCCCCCCTCTCTCTCTCTCTCTCTCTCTCTCTCTCTCTCTCTCTCTCTCTCTCTCTCTCCTCTCTCTTTCACTCTCTCTTTCTCCTTCCTTCCCTCCCTCCCTCTCTCTCCGTCCTTCTCCCTTCCTCCCCTTTGTCTCTTTCTCTCTGCCTCTCTCTCTCTCTCTGCCTCTCTCTCTCTCTCTCTCTCTGAATGAATGTCTCTCTGTCTCCCCACCTCCATTAAATAGATAGATAAGTATAGAGAAGATATATACAAATCAAATGCAAGCCAAGCTTGGAGGGGAGAGCACTGGCAAATGAGGGAAGGTGAGCAGAACCAAGAGTCCTCCATTAACTTATTAAAGAGCAAGAGAAGAAGTNTCTTCTTCTTCTTCTCCTCTCTCTCTCTCTCTCTCTCTCTCTCTCTCTCTCTCTCTCTCTCTCTCTCCCTCCCTCCCTCCCTCCCTCCTCACCACTTCCCTCCCTTCTTCCACTCTTTTCTCTTCCCTGACTCTCCTTTCCACACATTTCAAGGCCACAGGGGCAGACAGTTGACACTAAATCACCCTAAACAAGGCCCTAGATACCATTTTGCAGGTTGTGGCAAAACTTTTTTTTTTTAAATTAAACCCCCGGTGACTAGAAAAGTAGTAATGAGCACTCACAGTTTGAGATACATTAACAAGCCTGATTCCTGCCAGATAATTATGACACTTTCATGACTGACAGTCTAGCAGACCTAGCCTAGATTCTAAAGTCACCCCAAGGCAGGGGTTAGCTATTCTCTGCCCCCCCACTCCCCTTTCTCTCTGAGGGCTTTGTAGTTATTCAATTTTTCTAAGTAGTTATTGCCCCCCATGCCTGCTGATGTGAACATAGGGATTGCTTTCATTCTTCAGTGATCCCCATTTTTGAAGGGGTCTTCTCAGAAGTTTAATTTCCTGTTCTATAGAATAAAGATAATTAGGTTTGTATTCCCTATTTCACAGAGCTATTGTATTATGAGAATATCTTACTGGCAAAATATTGGGTATATTAAGTATTGCTTTGCTGGAAAATAACCTCCATGAATGCAAGGACTATTTTTTTAACTATGGTTTGTCTTTTATATAGGGTGAGGGTGAGGCATGGAGCATGGTGGAGGTGATAATAACAGTAATAAATAGCTTGTACTTAAATGGCATTTTACAAAAATTATTCTACCTTATCCTTATAGCAAGCCTGGAAGGAAGATGTTATTATCCCCATTTTGCAGGTGTGGAAACTGATGCAAACAGATTAAATGACATCCCCAAGATCATAGAGTGTGTGACAGGTTTTGATCTCAGGCCTTCCTGATTTCCATCCTATCTACTGTAACACCTATCCTAGCTTCCTCCTAAAGTATTAATTCACCTCATAATGGTTGAATCAATAGATAGTTCTGAGAATCATCTCAGTATATCTCTAAAGTCAAGTCAATGGGAAAGAGTGCCAAGGGGATCAATCAGAAACCCCCTATAGGTTCTCCTTATTTCCTCCTCTGTGCCTCAAGAGAAAAAATGCAAAGGATTTCCCCCTGGGAAAGTCTAACCAGAATATCTACTGGTCTAAAGAGTAGTACCAGAAGTAGTAGGAAGGTGCAGAAAGAATGCTGACCTTGGAATAAGGAGAGATCTGATTTCAAGCTCCTATCTTTGATACTATCTATATGACCATGGACAGATCACTTAAATTCTCTGAAGCTCATTTTTCTAAACTATAAAATGAGCATGATAATATCTGTAGTATCTTCCTCTTGGGGTTGTTGTCATTGTTGGTGTTCAGTCTTTTTCCAGTTGTGTCTGACTCCAGTTGGGTTTTTCTTGGCAAAGATACTGGGAGTGGTTTGCCACTTCCTTCTCCAGCCCATTTTATAGCTGAGAAACTGAGGCAGAGTTAAATGATTTACCCAGGGTCACAGAATTAGCAAGTGTCTGAAATCAGAATCGAACTCAGGTCCTCCTGACTCCAGATTCTGAACTTTATCTACTATGCCACCTAGCTGCCCCCCATGGTGTTATAGAGAGGATCAAATGAGGAAATGTAAGTAATTTGCTTTGAACTAGATGGGCTTCAAAGTCCTTTCCAGCACTTGTCCTTTACTCCTGTAATCTATAAATCTACAATCTAAGTACTATATAAATGTCAGCTTATGTTTTTATCAGTCAATGAATCGATACTCATTTATGAGGTACCTACATATGGACCAGCCGCAATTGTCTTAGATGTTTTGCCCTCGATGTAAACTTTGGCCAACCTTGTTGGTTAAAGGCAAGTATTGTCTATCTCCATTACCTAGATAAGAACACTGTACCATGTTCTTGGAAGCAAGGATGGTCTGCTGTCTTGAACATAATCATATCACCCTTCTGGGTGCCCCCATCTACCCAGCCTCCCGATGATATGGCCCTTGCTCTATTCCCAATAAATCCCCTCTAATCCCACAATGCTATATCTTTTTCTCCTTCGTTCAAAGGCTTCATGAAACTGAGCCACCATGTCTATCCTTAGATATGGATAAAGATAAACATGGTGGCTCAGTTTCATGAAGAGAAAGGAGAGGAGGGACATAATAGCCAAAGTTGAACTACACTCATTCTCCTGTCTACAAGAGGAAGGATTCACATTCAGTAGGGTGTGGATCATCTACAGAATTCAAGGGAACAAGTTGAGTAGCTCCTTTTGTTCAGTCATCCAGTCATGCCTGACTCTTTGTTATCTCTTGGACTGTAGCATGCCAGTCTCTTCTATCTTCTCCTATCTCAGTCTGTCCAAGTTCATGTTCATTATTTCCATGGCAATATCTATCCATCCTTTCCTTGCCATTCCCTTTTTCATCTTGCTTTCAGTCTTTCTTCCCAGTATGAGGGTCTTTTCGAATGAGTCCTCTCTTTATGTGGCCAAGGTATTTAAGCAGCAGTTTTAGTATTTGGCTTCCAATGAATAGTCTGAATTAATTTCTTTAAGTATTGACTGATTTGATTCCTTTGCTGCCCTAGGGACTTTCAAAAACCTTCCATGTGCCCAGCAATGTGCTAGCTAGGTGGCACAGCGGTCAGTACTAGCAGTCAGGAAGAGCTAGAATCCTGCCTTGGACACTTACTTAGCCATGTGACCCTGGACAAATCACTTAACCCCTCTGTGCCTCAATTTCCTAATCTATGAAATGAACATCGTAATAGCATCCATCTTGCAGGGTTGTTAGGAGAATCAAATGAGTGAACGTATAATAAAGTGCTGTATAAATGCTAGCCAAAATCATCATCATCATTATCACTATTATTACATACACTCTCAAAGCTGATTATTTAGTAAATCAACAGATACAAAGGAAAAAAGAACAATGATGTCATCAGTTGGATGGGAAACATCCATAGTTAGAGGGTCAGAAGGCAGAAAAAGAGTCAGGATGACCCTGTCCAGGTGCTTAGGGCAAAATGTAGAAGGAGTAAGACATTCTTTCACTGCCAGGTAAAACAATAAAATGAAATAGTAGGAAAGGGAAGGGCAATAGGGCAATTATTTACACCAGGAGCATGGTCTGGCATCTCCACTCATCCCAGAGCACTAAAGAATGAGAGAAACATAGTGACCATAGAACACTGTTGCCAGGTTAGCTTGATAGGGAAGCTCCAGCTTCAAGTGTTTTGAGAGAGGAATTAAAAAGGTAATTATTGGGGGAAAACTAAAGCTGTAAAACGAAAGCTTACAAGTAAGCCAGTGACAGACATTGTCACTGGGTCTCAGGTTACAGTTCCACGAATATGAATCTCAGTGTGAATTTGATGATTTCATATTATGAAATGGCAACACACATCACACCATTCAAAAAGGGTTTAAAAAAATTCCTGAGTGATAATGACCCATTTGAGATCCACTAGAAATTAATTGGGGGGTGGGGGGTAATTCATCCTTAATTTTTTTAGATTGTCCATATGGAATATAACTATGGTCTTCCACTAATCTGATCCTTAATAACAAAAACTGAGTTCTTGTTTTCAAACTGAATATAGATTAGATGGATTTGTGAAGTAGTACTAATGATCCAATCAAGTGTTTTGCCTAAGGAAAAAATCAATAAACACTCACTGCTTGAAGGAACTGTTGCCTTTACAAGTTACTGTGACAAGTGCTTAACCCTATTCATTAGTCTGGATTCTGTACACTCAAGCATTCAGACTCTCCCCCAAAACACACACCCCTAATTGTGTGTACACTGAAGTGCACTACCCCAAATCAGAGAGTGCTCTGAAGTCACTGCCAAGTTCTTTGAGCCTTAACTAGATTTCTCAAGATCATTAAATGTCCCTCTCCCCTTTTCTGAGCAATGTTGTTTTCTCATCTGTCAAGGGCTGTGGATTGGTATTTCTACTCAACAGAATAGAGTCAGCCATTATCCTGTTGAGGAAATTCCTTCCCTTCATCCTGGTCCCACTTATTGAAATATGCTTCTGAACAGGCTTTAATAAAAATAATAAAAATTATCTTGGCACCCAGTATGTGCCTCTTACCCCATAATCCTGTCAATTTCCTACTGTCAGGCTGGACAACACCTGGGGAGTCCAATTCTTTGTCCCTCCTGGGTGGGACCCTAGAGGGCTCTCACTTAGGACTTCCCTCATTCCCAAATAAAGCCATAGTAGATACCTTCTCTTGGTCTCTTCTGGATGAGGTAGCATGAGTTCAGCAAAAATGATAGTATAAGAGGGCAGCTAGGTGACCCAGAGGACTGAGATTGGAGGTCCTATGTTCAAATCTGACCTCAGATACTTCCTAGCTGTGTGAATCTGGGCAAGTCACTTAATCCCCACTGCCTGGCCCTTATCACTCTGCCACCTTAGAACCAATACACAGTATTGATTCTAAGATGGAAGGTAAGGGCTTAAAAAATAAAGCAGAAGATAAGTGTTTAAGTGAAAAAAAAAAGAAGATAGTACTGGGCATAGATCTACTTACAGGAAATCATTGCTATGCTACTCAGATCTTCAGCTGTATTACTCTTTTGCTTCATGTATATGCATTTAATCCCATCTGTCCCCATAATAATGGATAAGTTATAAAGGCAATTTCCCCCCACCATGAGACATAAGGTACCACAGTCCTACTAGAATAGCCAGAGGGGAAAAAAGACATAGGAAGACAAAAGCAAAATACTATTAATCCTTGTGAACAACTTTCCCCCAAATTAAGGTCAATTCCCTCTTTTAAATCAGACAATAAATAGTTCTTAAGGACTTACTAAGTGGCAGGCATAGCAGTAAGTACCAAAGATACAAAGAAATGCAAAATAATAAGTCTCTTCTTTTAAAAAAGCATATGTTCTAATGATATGATAATATTGAATATAAATACATTATTAAATAACTAAGTGCATAAAAGATGTAAAGCCCCCACATTTGACTTTCTCCATTACGCATACAACTAGGAGCACTTGGTCAGGTTTACTCATGGAGTCTCATAATGGTGGCTCACCACTGGAGTCTTATAATGGTGGGACACATATGCTTCAAAATGAATAATATTAATTTTTAAAAAGACCCTTAAAGAAAGTTATTTCTGAATATAATTTTTTTAACCCTTGTACTTCGGTGTATTGTCTCATAGGTGGAAGAGTGGGCAATGGGGGTCAAGTGACTTGCCCAGGGTCACACAGCTGGGAAGTGGCTGAGGCTGGGTTTGAACCTAGGACCTCCTGTCTCTAGGCCTGACTCTCACTCCACTGAGCTACCCAGCTGCCCTCTGAATATAATTTTGAAGAAAAGGAGTAAGAGGAAAGAAAAGTATCTCAAATTCAAGATGTCCAAACCTGGTGGGCCTTGAATGAGGAAGACTCAAGTTCGAATCTGGCCTCAGACTCTTACAAGTTGTATGACTCTGGGCAAGTCACTTAACTAGTTTGACAGTAAATGATCATAGTAGTATAGTCATTTGATAAATCCAAAGAACTAAGCTTTGAGGACAAGATTTCCCCATTTGACAAAAAATGCTGGGAAAACTAAAAAGCAATTTGGCAGAAACTAGACATAGGCCAGCATCTCACACTGTATACCAAAACAAAGTCAAAATGGGTAAGTGATTTAGATATAAAAGGTGGTATTATGAGTAAATTAAAGTACATAGAAAAATTTACTTGTCAAATCCATGGATAAGGTAAGAGTTTATGATCCTACAAGAGATAAGTGAGGAGCACAAAAAGTAAAATGGATAATTTAAATTACATGAAATTTAAAAAGTTTTGCAAAAACAAAACCAATGCAGCCAAAATTAGAAGGAAAGCAGGAAACTTGGAGGAAAATGTATAGCAAGCTTCTCTGATAAAGGCCTCGTGTTGGGAAATTGAACCAAATTTATTAAAAAATTAGAGCCAGGGGGGCAGCTGGGTAGCTCAGTGGAGTGAGAGTCAGGCCTAGAGACGGGAGGTCCTAGGTTCAATCCCGGCCTCAGCCACTTCCCAGCTATGTGACCCTGGGCAAGTCACTTGACCCCCATTGCCCACCCTTACCAATCTTCCACCTATGAGACAATACACCGAAGTACAAGGGTTAAAAAAAAAATTAGAGCCATTCCCAATAAATGGTCAAAGGATATGAACAGGCAATTTTCAGAAGAAGAAACAAAGCTATCTGTATTAACATGAAAACAATGCTCACTAATGATTAGAAAAATGTAAAATAAAGCAATTTTAAGGTTCATACCTATCAGTTTGGTTAGCATGACAGGAAAAAGAAAATGTTATCATCATTATCATCAACAGTGTCATCATCAACGATAGCATCATCAACATAATCACCAACAACAACATCATCATCCATGTCAACATCCATGTTGTCAACATCCATGTCATCAACATCAGCATCTAACTATCCATCTTTTCCTGGCCCAGGAAAGATTTTTGATGGATGGCCTAACCTAATAGCATACTAGGCAAAGTACTGAATGAGAGGCAAAAGACCTAAACTCTAGGCTAGATTGCCACTATGTGTCCTTTGGGGGTACAAAGAAAGTCTTCTTTTTCCTGGACTAGGTTTACTCATTTATGTATGAGTAAGAGTAAGGCTTACTTGAACTCTGCATTAAGTTAATCAATTAAATCAAAGAATAAACCAGGTGTAAACAAGAAAAACAAGAATATAAGTTTTATGATAAAAAAGACTTAGTTCAAGTAGTAACTTCTTTTTTTAAGTTAATTTTTTTACGAATTACATGTAATAACAAATTTCCACATAAGTTTTTTGAAGTCATATGACCCAAATTGTCTCCCTCTCCTTTTCCCTCCTCCCTCCCAGAGTAGAAAAGCAATTCTACCTGTGTAATACATATATTATCATGCAAGACATATTTCCATGTTCATTTTTACGTGACTAATGTTATAAAACCAAAAACCCCAAACATATATCCAAATAAACAATTGAAAAATTATATGCTTTCATTTTAATTTCTATTCCAGCAGTTCTTCCTCTAGAGGTGGACGGCGTCCTTTCTCAAAAGTCCCTCAGATTGGAAGGACTTGTGAGAAAGAACACTGTCCACCTCCAGAGGTGGAACTGTGGGAGTAAAAACACAGAAGAAAAACATTTTATTGATCTCATGGTTTGATGGGGATATGATTGGGGATATAGACTCTAAATGATCACTCTATTGCATGTATTAATAATATGGAAATAGGTCTTGATCAATGATACATATAAAACCTGGTGGAATTGCTCATTGGCTGGGTAGGGGGGAGGAAGGGAGAGAAAGAAAACGAATCATGTAATCATGGGAAAATATTATTAATTTTTAAAAATTTTAATTAAAAAAAGAAAATTATAAATACTGTAAGTAATGTGGGAAAATAGGTATACTAATGAGTTGGTGGTGGAATTTGTAGAGTGATCCAACTATTATGGAGAATAACTTGGACCTTTACCCAAAGGGCTATAAAACTTCACATACCTTTTGACTCAGCAATATTACTACTAAGTCTATATCCTAAAAAGATCAAAACAAAGCCGGGGGTGGGGGGGACCTTTATGTAAAGAAATATTTATAGCAAAGACTTAGAAATTAAGGGAATACCCATCGACTGGGGAATGACTGACAAATTGTGATATAATTGTAATGTAATAAATATTGTAGAAATGGCATTCAAGATGCTTTCAGAAAAACCTGGATTTACATGAAATGAAGAATGAAGTGAACAGAACCAGGAGAACATTGTACTTAGTAACAGCAATATTATAAGGATGATCAAGTATAAAAGATTTAACTACTATGATCAATATAATGATCTACCTCCAGAGATATCTGATGAATTTGGAGTGCAAGAATACTTTTTTAAACTTTCTTAATGTTTCTTACTTTTTAATGTGGATATGCAGGTTTGCAACTTGGCTACTATATAAATATGTTTGCATTACTTTGCATGTATAATTGATATATTTCTTGCCTTCTCCATTGATGGGGGAGGGACAGGTGGGAGGGATAAAATTTGGACCTCGATGTTTTTTAAAAATTTATGTTAAAAATTGCCTCAGTTTCCTTTCCTGTAAAATAAGGATAATAATAGCACCTAACTCTCAGGATTGTAGTCAAAATCTAATAAGATATTTGTATAACATTTATCATAGTTCATGGCAAAATAGTAAGTGCTATATAAATGTTAACTTTTATTATATTTCCTTTTTCAATCAAGCCCCATTTCAATATTCCCTTATTTTGTAAATGAAATGATTCCTGGAGCGAATCAGAGTCCTCACTGTCTCATTAAACCTCTGGGAGAAAAAAGGGGAGGGAGCTGCTAAGTGGCTCAGTGAATATAGAGCCTGATCTGGAGATGGGAGATCCTGGTTCAACTCTGGCCTCAGATACTTCCTTGATAGTTGACTGTGGACAAGTCACTTTGTCCCTGTTGTCTAGCTCTTACCACTCTTCTGCCTTGGAACTGATACTTAGTATTGATTTTAAGACAGATGGTAAAGACTTTAAAGTAAAAAAAATTCAAAAATGTCAGGGAGAAAAAAGTTTGTTAAAAGTTTTTTTTAAAGCCTAATATAGCCAGGTTTACAAAGTATAAGGATGATATTTCCTCTAACTGTCCTTGACCCTCTTTCAGCTGAACTAAAAAAAAAAGCCTTTTTTTCCACACCCAGGAAAGAAGAGCTCTAAGAACCCAGACATCATAGAGGCCAATCAGGGAATGGTAGAAGTAGAGGGAAAGACACCGTCTCAGTCAGTACAAACCTATTCAAGAGTAAGAAAATCCTAACAGAGGATGGTCTGGGGTTCAACTTTAGGGGCTTCCCCCTTTCCCACCTGGACTGTGTCTTTCTATATATTTCCATTTTCCAATTATTCATGTTCAAAATCTAAGCATTATCTTTTAACTCATCCTCCTTGATGTTCCTATAGTTGATTTATCTTTTAGGCTCTCTTGCTTTCATTTTCATTCTATTGCTGTGGTCATAAATCTAGTAGGACTTCATTACTTGAAACCCAGGTTGTTATAATAATGTCCTGATTTTCCTCCCTGACCTCCAGTTTCATTGCAATCCAGCCCATTCTGCACAGGGAAGAGGCAGATTGATCTTCCTAAATAATCACTTTCCTTATAATGCTCAACTGACCACAAATTTTTAATTATCTATAGGATAAAGACCAAACTTGTTGGCCTTCATTCAAAGCCAACATCTGGCCTCAATCAACTCTTCCAAACTTATCTTCCACTTATCTCCAAAATACTTTCCTCCAACCAGACTGGTTGCCTTGATCTCTGTCTCTCTCTGTCTCTGTCTCTGTCTCTCTCTGTATCTCTCTCTGTCTCTCTGTCTCTGCCTCTGTCTCTCTGTCTCTGTCTGTCTCTGTCTCTCTCTGTCTTTGTCTCTCTCTTTCTGTCCCTCTCTCTGTCTCTCTCTGTCTCTCTCATTACCTTCCATCTTAGAATTAATTCCAAAACAAAAGTGGCAAGAGTTAGGCAATGGAGGTTAAGTGACTTGCTCAGAGTCACATAGCTAGGAATTATCTGAGGCCAGACTAGACCTGTCTCTCATTCTACTAAACTATATAGTTGCCTCTTCTCACTACAAACGTGCATTCACCCACCTCCCCACATTTATTCAGCCTCTTCACTGTGCCTAGAATACCCTTACTTCCTATTGTAAGGCTAAATTTATAAACCCCATAGTCATTATCAGCTTGAAATTTTTATGTCTAAGACAATGGCAATATGTAAACAATTATTAACTCTTGACCCTGTTTGCCTCAATTTCCTTATCTGTAAAATGAGCTGGAAAAAGAAGTAGAAAGTCACTCCAGTGTCTTTGCCAAGTAAACCCCACATGGGATCACAAGGAGATAGACATGACTAAAACAACAATAATAATCGCATTAGCATTGGAAGTATAAATCATATATAAAATTACCACATGTTAGTGAACTTGGAATCACTTTAACCATTAAATAATCCCTTTCAGGCATTCCCTGTCATCATTCTCTTCTTAGTCTGTTGGTCCTTTCTCTTGTCCTTGACACTGAAAGTTAATGTCCTCTGCCTAATCCATTTTAATCTTCTATTATTATCACAGCCCCAACTTTTGATTTCTAGAAAAGCATGGGGCCCAGGCTCCCCCTTCTCTGGTTTTCAATGGTAATTGGTGTCTCCACAATTACCTCCCTCACTAGCCAGCATCCATCATCTCAGCACTGTCCATAGGAATCCTGTTCTCTCTTTATATCTTCTCTCCAACTCTCACTAATCCCACTCCTGCAGGTCACTCCCTTCGCTCCCCTATTCTGAATCAAAGTATCTTGGATTTTCTCTCATCTCCTGGCTCTTAGCCACAGGTTTTTCTGTTAGTCTGTTCACAGCACACTGTAAATTCTCTGTATGCTAGTCTATCTCTCCTAGTCTCTCAGTTCTATTTTTTGTTGCTGACAAATTAAAAAAAAAAGATTCCTAAAACTTAAGTCTTCACAATTCCATCCTCCAGAAGCATCAAACCACCTGGTTCTCTTCTATTCCATCCACTTTATTCCCCAAACAGTATCTCTATTTGGATATGCATAATAAATATTTGCATTTGAATGAAATCAATCTTCCCTGAGAAATTCCCATTGTCTTCCCTTAAAGCATTTTATATAATAAAAAAAAACCATAGTTCTTTATAATGGAAAAATCCCTGGTTCCATCTGGAGATGAGAGGGTTGTCACCCTTTATTGAACTTTTGGAGGAGGGGGCATTTTGCCACAGAGAAATAAAGCAACAATTTAGGAATATTAATCCTAACCTTGGCACAGAAGGCAGCATAGATTGAAAAAATAAAATTTGCATAGGTCTGTATAGCCTTTTAATTCAATAAGCATTTATTACCTGCTATTTCGCATGATACTCAAATAATCCTGTGAGGTAAGTAGAACATCCCTATTTTACAGGTAAGAAAATAATTTATTTGAGAGACTGAATGACTTGTCCCAAATTGTGTAGACTGGGCAAAGTAAGGATTCAAACCCAGATATTTTAACTCTAAGGCAACATGGTAAATAGTCAGGAAAACTCCTCTTCCTGAGTTCAAATCTGGCCTTGGACACTTTACTACTCTCAGTTTCCTCATCTGTAAAACAAGTTGGAGAAGGAATTGGCAAGCTACCCTAGTAATTTTACCAAGAAAACCTCAAAAGGGGACACAAAGAGTCAGACATTGCTGAGAAATGACTGAACAATAACAAATTTTATCTCTACGACCAATGCACTTTCTATTAAGCTACAGGTGAAGAAAGGTCATAGAAATTGCCTTTTCCTTACATCTTGCTCCCTTTGTCTTCCTTGTTCTCTGTTCCTATCCTCTGCATCCCTAAAAGCTGCTATAGTGAATAGATTCAGGCTGCCTTGTCTGAAGTTTGAAACCTTGAGATAGTAGAATAATGAAGTCATCTGAGCATAATGAGCTTGAAGTACTTTGGAGAAAGTGGAAATGGAGAGTAAGCAACTCATGATACAAATGAAGGGGACCAGAGTGCAGGTAGATGGCAGGCTTGAAGACGAGATATCCTGAGTTCAAATCCGCCTTCAGACACTTCTGAGCTGTGTAACTCTGGGCAAGTCACCTAATCCCCATTGCCTAGCCCTTACCACTCTTCAGACTTAGAGTCAATACACAGTATTAATTCTAAGATGTAAGACAAGGGTCTATTTAAAAAAAGAGAGAAGAAGAAGAAGGCGAAGACTCTATAGTGCTTTCTGAATTCAGTATCCAGCCAGAAATATTTGACTAGAATTTAGGATGTAGGTTAGGGATAGAGAGAAAGTTGGGAAAAAATAGAACTATAGAAATCTAGAATTTGAGAGCTAGAAAAGATTTTAGAAATGATGCACTCCCTTCATTTTACAGAGAAGGAAATTGAGATCCATATAGACTTCAAAGTCACATTTGATCAAGGTTATAGACATTAATAGGAGTATTGGTGCCAGACTCCCAGATTTCCTCATCCTCATTGAAGTAACAGTTCAGTTGAGAGTTGAGTTCTGCAAGAAAGTCCAGAGAGAAAATAGCATATGGCAGAGGATCTAACTCCAAATCCCCAACAGGGTGTAGGTTCCTGTTACACATTCACAGTTGTTGACTCAAAGCCATCCAACTTAATGAGCTAACCATTCAAGTACTATCCAAATATTGCCATATGGTAGAAGGGAGGGAGAGAACACGGATCACAAAATGTCAGAAAACGGATGTTGAAATTTTTTATCAACATGTAATCTAGAAAAAAATTTTAAATGAAAAAAGTATTATCATATGACTTAAAACTGTCTCAGTTCCCCTAGAGGCTAAGCCCAATGATGCTCTGTCAGGGCAAAGAACTCATGAGATCATCTTGCAGCATAGCTTCATATTTATTGATCATCATGAATGATTAAAACATGAAATCATCTGGATCTCATATTTCCTTCTCAGCCTTGGTGTACCCTAGGTCATTAGTCTACTATTATATGAAATCACTGACCTGTATAATTGTATTTATAGTCAACCAAAAGAAAACCTCCAGTCTATCATTGGTATTATGGTAGAGAGATGAAGAAGAATGAAAAGATTACTTGGGTATAAAGGAATCTCGAATCACATGGTCTTCCTGACTAGTATTACCTCATCTTTGACATTCCTTTCTTCAGCTAAGTACATTCATCGACTCTCCTTGTTCTGTGAAGAGTGTAAGTGTGGAATTGGGGTAAATCAAGGATAAATAAGCACACATCTTGGAAGGGGAATGGAAACCAATCCCATGGAACTCTGAGAGACTTCCATTTAGGAGAGGCCAACAGCCAGAAAAGTTTTGGAAGAGGCTTCTTAACTATCACTTCTCTTCTGACCAGACAAGGAGCTGTGGGGTTGGTTTTTTGGTTGGAAGGTTTGGCTTGTGGGGTGAATCCTGAGTGTATTGGGTTCCTCTGAACTTTTATGTGTGACTATTGCGGAGACTACAAATACCAACAAAGAAGACATTGACCAACAATTCTCCCATTTGGCCAGAGAGTCCGAACTCCTGGGGGAGTGGGCTTAAAGGAAGTGGGGTCCCTTCCCTGATTCTGATTGAATCCATTGATCCTGTTATTTCCCTTTTATACATTAGATAGAAATATTGGATAGGAGAATGTAGGAGAAAGAGAGTTAGCTACTGTGACCAAGCCACTGAAGAAGTCCAGAGCTGCTCTCCTGGGGAGAAGACATAGTTGATAGATTAGTTCATCCTTTCTCTCCTTCTTTGATTCTCCTATACCTTTTTCCCCTGTTCCCTGAATGTAATTTATCCTTTAATAAACCCCTGTTAGCTTGATACTTAGAGTCTGGAACAGTTACATTGGGGGTGGGGGAGGTGACATTTTGTGGCTGAGGGGAAGGCCATTACCTGACTCCATCTTGAGGGGTGAAGCTACTTGTACTTAGGGGTTGGGGGAGGCTTGTCTCAACAGGGCTGTCTCTGGGGGTGGGATCCCATCCATTAAGGTCACAACTAAACCCCAACACCTTTCTTCAACATCCGCAATATTGTTTTGCCAGTTTGGGAAGCACGTTAAGTTTATTCCCTCATAGGTCTTCCCTGGGGTGGGGGTGGGTGAATAGCTAATCTGGCCCATTGAAAGCTAACAAGGGGGGAGTCTAGATACTCACCTCCCTACCATCAATACTCACCCCCATACAATAGTGAACTCCTACCTTGCTTCCTTAGTTCCCTAAAATTAAAAGTTATCTTCAAAAGCAAAATCTGCTCTCCTGGTAGTCAGACCTATCCAATTAAGCCTGACCCACCTTCATTCCCTGTCTTCTTTTGGAAGTTCTCTTTCATTTCAAATACTACCATCTATTGGTTTTCTCTAAAAAACATCTTATTCTTTGCTATTCTCTCCAATGTGGTTTCTATTTTCAGAATCATAATCTATCAACTCATCTTGTCCTCTACCTCACTTGACTTAAATTTATCTTCAACTTCATCATGACCTCTAATCCTTCTGTCCTCCCCGTTCTCCCAGGCTATCATTCTGTTCTAGGCTCACTATCTGATCTTAATAGTCTTGACCTTAGAATTACCCAGTTGAGCAATGTAGTATTCCTCATCTTTGAATCCCTTAACCTTTTGTCATTGTCCTCTCACAGTTCATACTCTGTCAGTCCTCAATGCTAACTCACTCCCACTACTTCTTATCCCCATCTATAAGACTTTGGGAAAGTCATGTTATCTCTAAAGAGATAATAATAACAAATAATCTCAGGTTCCTCTTTTACAAAAAGAGGGGGTTAGATAGATGATCTCTAAGGTTTTATCCCATTATAAATCTATGGTTCTGTGAACTGTAATACTTTCTCCTCATCACCAATCTAATATCAGTTTTCCAGGATTAGAGAGTGAGCCCCATACTCACTTGATCTCACTATGGGGCTAATGATAGTATATAAATCTATTTAATGAACAAAAAATACTGAAGCTATGTGGTCACTAACCATTTCTTGCCAACACTCAGTTTTTGGTTGTTTAATTCTGTTCCTGGGAGACAACAACACAAATCCAGGGGAGACTAATCCTGCCAAGAATTTCAGGCCAGACCTTAAGGACTTAAGATGGTCAGAACTTATTCTGTTTTATGTTCAAGAGGATAATGTGAACTCCTGGAGCCTTTTAAATATACCATGTTATAGAAGAAGCATATGTATTGACCATTTTGAATACATCAATCATGAGTAAGCTAGAGAAGGATAAAGACATGAAAGAGCTGCTGGAATATTTTCAGTTTAACAATTGAATTTATGGACTTATCAGTGATTCTAAATGTTTCTGTCTAAACATCCTACTCATCTACGGAGAAAGGAACTCAATATAAGATAGTAATATGGTGGATATATATCATTGTTAATATTGAGTGTAATTAATATAATATGTAATAATTATATCATATGAAGTGAGAAAGTTCTTAACTTGGCACTTTCAAATGGCTCATTATCAGAAACTTATTTTATCAGTGGAAATGAAATTAAAGTGAGGGCATTAACATCTGCTTTGCTGCTGTACCCTGAGGAGTAGGAGACTTTTCAATCTGACTTGCAGCTAAAATCTTCCATATGTATTGCCTGTTCAAATGGAATATCATCTCCTTGAGAACAGAAATTGTCTTTTCTGTTTGACTCTCTAGCACTTAGCAAAATACTTTGCACAGAGTAGCACTTGATAAATGCTTCATTCATTTATTCCTAAAATCAGCCTTTATCACCATCGACCCTCCCCCAAAGACATATATATACACAAATCTGCCTAATTGTTCTTTCTGGGTTTCTCTCCCTAGATCAGCTTCTACCTCAAACTCCTAGAGAAGTTTTAAACCTGGGATCTGTGAACTTTTTTATTTTAATGATTGTATTTCAAAATAATTAGTTTACCTTTGTAATCCTATATATTTTATTTTATGCATTTAAAAACATTATTTTACAAGCCATTCCCAAATTGACAAATGGTCAAAAGATATGAACAAGCAGTTTTCAGATGAAGAAATTAAAACCATCAAAAACCATATAAAAATATTCTAAATCACTCTTGATTAGAGAAATGCAAATTAAAAGAATGCTGAAGTACCACCTCATACCTATCAGATTGATGAATATAGCGGTAAAAGAAAGTGGTAAGCGTTGGAGGGGATGTGACAAAACTGGGACATTAATGCATTGTTGGTAGAGTTGCGAACTATTCCAAACATTCTGGAGGGCAATTTGGAACCATGTCCAAAGGGCTATAAAACTGTGCTTACCCTTTGATCTGGTAATACCACTACTGGGTCCAAATCGCAAGGAGATAATAAAAAAGGGGAAAGGACCTATTTGTACAAAAGCTTATAGCAGCTCTTTTTGTGGTGACAAAGAATTGGAAATTGAAAAGATGTCCATCAATTGGAGAATGATTGAACAAATTGTGGTACATATTGGTGACGAAATATTAAAATTGTGCTGTAAGAAATGATGAGCAGGATGATTTCAGAAAAGCTGGAAATATCTGCAGGAATTGATGCAGAGTGAAGTAAGCAAAACTGGGAGAACATTGAACACAATAACAGCAATATTGTACAATGATTATCTGTGAAAACTTGACTACACTCAGCAATGCAATGATCTGGGACAATTCTGAAAGACTTATGATGGGGAAATTGATAAATGGTCAAGGGACATGAATAGGCAGTTTTCACATGATGAAATCAAAATCATGAAAAAGTGTTCTAAATCTCTTATAATTAGAGAAATGTGAATTAAAACAACTCTAAGATACCAATGCACACCTAGTAGATTGACCAATATGACAGCAAAGGAAAGTAATAAATGTTGGAGAGGACGTGGCAAAATTGGGACACTAATGCACTGCATGTGGAGTTGTGAATTGGTCCAACCATTCTGGAGGGCAATTTGGAATTATGTGAAAAAGGCTTCAAATGAATGCCTGCCCTTTGATCCAGCCATACCACTGCTGGGTTTATGCTGCAAACAAATAACAAGGAAAAAAAACTTGTACAAAAATATTTATAGCTGCACTCTTTGTGGTGGCAAAAAAATTGGAAAATGAGGGGTACCCATCTATTGGAGAATGGCTGAATAAATTGTTGTATCTGTTGGTGATGGAATACTACTGTGCTCAAAGGAACAAAGAAATGGAGGAATTCCATGTGATCTGGAATGACCTCCAGGAACTGATGCAGAGAGAAAGGAACAGAACCAGGAGAACATTGTACACAGAGACTGATACACTGTGGTACAATCCAATGCAATTGACTTTTCTACCAGTAGCAATGCAATGACCCAGGACAATCCAGAGGAACTTGATCAAGAGAAAGAAATATGGAACCAGAAATGCATTAGAAAAATATGTGATCGATCATATAGTTCAATATGGATATGATTAGGGTTTTGATGTTAAAAGATCGCTCTACTGCAAATATGATAACATGGAACTAGGTTTTGAACAATGATACAAGTATAGCCCAGTGGAACTACATGTTGGCTTTGGAAAGGGGAGAGTGAAGGGAGGGAGGAGGAGAATCATGAATCATGTAACCACATAGAAATATTCTAAATAAAAATTTTTTAAAGGCATGACAGGGAATACTATCTACCTCCAGAGAAAGAACTGTTGGAATCATCTTTGGAGTCATCTTTCACATCAGTGAATTTATGGTTTTATTCTGGGGATTGGGTTATAAATGAGTTTGTTCAATGACCAATATGGAAGTGTGTTTTGCAGGACAATAAAATATATAAAATTTTTTAAATAAAACATTATTTTGAGAAGAAGTCTACAGAATTTACCTGACTTTTGAGAGTCCATCACATACACATGCCCACACACACAGTTAAGAACCCTTTAAAATATAAAAAGTAGTATTTGGCATAGAAGGCTCCAGGCATGGAAGATTCCAGAAAAGGAATTTAAGAAGGGAATCACTAGAGCAGAGGTAGCCTGCTGTAAACAAGTCTTGGGGAATCTCACAATGGCTTCCCAAAGCAGAGACTTTTAGACAAGCCCAAGCAGAGACATCAAAACTGGATATTGGAACACAGAAACTCTTATAGTTAACCTGGAACCAACTCTGGTGGGAAAGATTTCCATTTGACACACACTTATATATATCTACTATGTCCAAGACCCTGTTCTTAGTGCTAAAGATTATAGACCAAAAGGAAAAACAGATCTCGTCACCAAGGACCTTATATTCTACTTGGGAATGCAATGTGTAAAAGTAAGAAGAAAATGCAAGATAATTTGTGGAGGGAAGGCACAGCGACAACTGAGAGGCTAGAGAAGGCTTTGCATAGGAAACAGCACCTGAGCTGAGCTTTAAAGGAAGGTAAAGATAATGAAGAGATGAAAGTGAAGTGGGGTGTGAAGGCTTAGAAGTGAGAGAGAAAAAGTCAAGTTTGGGAAATGATAGGGAGGCTCGTTTGGTGTGAGGGCCCTGGAATAAAATAAATCTGGAAAGAGAAATGCCAGTCATCAATGAATCCTACTGAGATAACTAATAAATATATGATCAAAGGATTTAGAGTCAAAAAAAATTTTCTTTGCTTCTGCTTTACCATGTGAATTTGGAAAAGTCATTTCTACTGCATAGGTTTGAAAAATGAAAGAGCTGAACTAAACCTGAGGTTCTTAACCTAGAGTCAATAAACATTTTTTGAAAACTTTAATAACTATTTTAATATAATTGACTTTCTTTTTGTTCTACATATTTTATATTATGTATTTAACATAAATATTCTAAAATATGTCCATAAGACTTTACCAGAATGACAAGTGGGTCCATTACATAAAAAAAGACTAAGGAGTTCTAACCTAGTTACCTTCCATATTTAAGTACTATTATCCTATGTAGAACTGAGCCATGTGAGCCTAACCATGGAAATCAGCATACCAAAAATCTTCCTAAACTGAAAGAGAAATTCCTTTATGGGGAGGAGGGAGGTAATATCAAAATACATTTTTTAAACCCTTACCTTCTATCTTAGTATCAATTCTAAAACAGAAGACCAGCAAAGACTAGAAAGTAGTGGGAGTGAGTTACTCAGGGTCACACAATTAGGAAGTATCTGATGTCACATTTGAACCCAAGTCCTCTCAACTCTAAGCCGGATACTCTATGCACTGTGCTACACAGCTGCCCTTAAAATACTGCTTTGGAACCAAACAGCCTCTTAAAGGATTTTCCCAAGAAGGAACAATTTATATTTATCCTGGTCTTGTCCCAGGACCACCAATGAAATGGGATCAGAAGAGTACTTCTTTTAAATAACATGTCAAAACCCCCAAAATTAATCACCTGCCCCATGAGGCTATAGAAGAGGGTGAAATATGCCAGAAATTGTAGTACCCAGAAGCCTGGTTTAAAAAAAAAAAAAAATATATATATATATATATATATATACTTATTTAAAAGACAAAACTGATCATAGTATCTGTTTCTTGCCTAATTGATAAGGTTGACATTTAAGAAAACTTTCTTAGGCAGCAGCTGGACATGCCTTTTTTATATATGTCTTAAGACTCTGAAGCAAATAAAAGAATCAATAAAGAATAATACCTCCTCCTACCAAGGAGATTATGCCTGAGGCATACATACATTTACCTATAGGAAATAAACATTTTAAAAACCACCTATCCTAAAGAGGTAAAAATTTTCTTAAGCCCAGACATCATTAGAATTGGGTCAGGGAAGACAATTGGACTGCATATATAATATCTGTTTACAGAGCTCCTTCCAGAACCTTAAGGTTACCTGTTGAAAATTCAAGCTATATCAAGAATAAGAAGATATATATATATATATATATATATATATATA
>NC_058134.1:106031273-106136460 GCF_016433145.1 Gracilinanus agilis
AAGGAAGGAAGGAAGGAAGGAAGGAAGGAAGGAAGGAAGGAAGGAAGGAAGGAAGGAAGGAAGGAAGGAAGGAAGAATGGAAGGAAGGAAGGAAGGAAGGAAGGAAGAGAGGGAAAGTATTTATTGTCTATTGTGTGTGATGCACAGTATTATCTCATTTGATTTTCACAGTAACTACTGGTTCTTTCCTTCCCTCACATAAAACAGAATATACTACAATCACACACACAAAAAAATCCTGGAAAGACTTATATAAAGTGATTCCAAGTGAAGTGAGCAGAACATTGTACAAAGGAAAACATTGTACACAGTAACACCAATATTATACATTGACCAACTATGTTAGAATTAATAATGTAATTATTAATTTCAATGCAAGGATCCAAGACAATTCCAAAGTACTCATGACAAAAAAAGCTATCAGCCACCACAGAAGGAATGCAGATTATAGCATACCATTTTTCACTTTATATCTTTAGTGAGTTTTTTTCTTATATAAGCAATATGGATCTTCTTTCACATGACAAAAATAGAAATACATATTAAATAATAACAAATGTATAATCTGTATCATATTGCCTTTTATTTCAGGAAGAGGGAAGGAGGAAGAGAACGTGGTTCATAAAATATCAGAAAATGATTATTAAAAAATATATTGACATTTAAGTGAGGAAAATATAAGAAAAAATCAGCACATACTAGCACGAAGAGCAATAATCAAAATTTGCTCTCCAGATTTGTTCTCTTACCAAGATAGTTTTTGGCAAATAATAGGTGATTAATAGATATTTTTTCATTAATTACTAGTGAGTGACTCAAATTGAAATTTTCTGAGCTCTTCCATCTAGAAAGAGAGCCCACAGTATAAGCAATGAAGAGACCCAGAGCACAGGGTGTGCATGAATGTAGATGACAGTTTCATGTCAGCATTATTAGCATCAGAGTCATAGCTAGGAATTCTGACACCCGGTAGGACACATTCAATTCAATTGGGAGATGGAGTGAGAGGCTGTGCATCCTGTGTTATGGACTTTCCTCTGCATAACTGAGGCTGACCAGAGATAAAGGACAGAGTAGTTAAAACACATAGGAGAATGGGGAGATTATGTTTGAAGGGAACAGAGGTTGAGGTAAAGAAGATTGTCAGATTGTTAGTACTGAATTTATTAGGAAGGAAGGAAAGTGAACTGGAAGTCTTCAGATGACAACAAGAAGAGTCTGGGCAGGATGAAATAAACATAAAAGGAGGAAGTAAAATTGCTGAATAATGGTGGTAATCTGAGGAAGACATCTGAAAGTGGCAGAGTATACTAACTCTTCCTGCTGGTCTTATGAAGCAAGAGATATGAGAGAAAGAATAGCAGGCCTTGGAGAGGGGGGAAAGAGAGGGGGGCATCTTCAGGAGAAAGCTAGATTTCTGTGAATATGAAAGATTTAAAGAATATGAAAGGAAGAGATGTGGGATGAAAGGGAATTTGTTAGCAAGAAAGATGGGCTCCAGTGGGCTCAACAGATATAAATAAGGAGAATGAAGGAGAAAGGGGACTGGAGAGGGCTATTACTGAACTGAAAAGGGGAAAGACTATGGAGAGAATAGCAAAGGGGATTTTCAAAGTTGCTCTGAATCCCAGGGATTAGCAAATACTGGGTAAGAATTATCTAGTCTTAGTACATGAGGAATACCAAGTAAAGAGAAAATAAATCAGTTCTGTGGGTTTCAGTCAGAAGAATACACAAGGGTCTCAGCAGATCTCTATTCTGAGTTGTAAATTATTCAGATAATTATATCCTAAGGGCAAAGGAGAGGGGTAAATTATTTGTTTCACAAAAAATACATCAACTGTCATCATTATCATTGACAAACATTTATTGACTACTTAACCTGTGCAAGACATTGTTATATGGGTTAGAGAGACCATGGAAAAGTTATTGCTTTGGAAGAAAGTTGTTGGCAATGGTCTCCACATTCGAAACTAACCACTGATCTGATGCTGCAGATTCCAGAAATCTCAGTGGCCAGGCAGTGTAATGGAACAGTTCACTCAGATAGGAAAGTAGCCCAAGAGCCTATTGGGTTGACCATGCTGGGATGGATTAATGGGAGTCAGGAGGAGAGCATAAGAGGAAATGAAATTTGAGGAAGTGTGCTCCCCCACATCAGTCAGTACCTGGAGCAAGACCCTAGTCACTCCATGCTAGTTTTAACTCTGACCAGTATTCCCTTGCAAATGGCTCCTCTTCCCTGTGCCATTCTGGAAGAGGTGGGAGCAGAACAGAGTTTAGAAGAGCAATTTGGGGAGTACTTAAAGATTTTGGAATAAAAGAATCATCCAATGCAAGCCATAATGCTTCTTGGCATCCCAATTCTGGCAGCTCTGTAGGAGCCAGAGATCACATCCTCCTGCTTATTTTGCAAAAGTGGGGAAGACTGGTGTTTGGGGATGGGGCCATCTGGCTACATGAAGCATTTATGGCACAATATCTCCCATCTGCAACCAAATGGAACTAGGTAGCCTGTATCATAAGGAAACTCATGGGCACTGTATTGGATCAGATGTTTCTTTTAACGGAGAAGAGCCTGTTGCTAGGGAACTATCAATGACCCAAAGCTGAGTTAGGGGTATATGTGGGTATCCACATAGGACATGGGATACTTTCAGCTGCTTTGCTAAGCCTCAGATAGGGGTGAGGAGTCCAGCTTCAAGGTCACTAGAGAAGAGAAGTTTCTTCGTAGTGTCCAAAAATGAGGTTGGTGGCAGGATAGAAAGAATCAGCATTCTTCTGTCTTCAAGAAAAGGAATGGAGGGAAACCTTAGATCTGAAAGTGAAGAAACCCTAAATAGACCTCAGTAAAAAGAGAAGATCAAGAGAAGGGATTTCTTTAGAAGTGCTCAGTCCTTTGTGAGGCAAGGATTAAGGAGACATCACAGGGAAAAGCAGAAGAGGAGAGGGGAGGGGAGAGAAAGGGAGGAAAGAGGATTAAGGAGACATCACAGGGAAAAGTAGGAGAAGAGAGGAATTATTTTAAAATTACCTACAAGAGAAGCAGAAAATGGCCTAAAAGTGAGGACTGTCAAATACTGAGGATACTGGATACTAGAGAAATGTGTCCTCAAAGTTATAGAGACCTCAAAGAAGAAGGATGGATGGAGCACTAGCATTGTGGCAGTGGAATTATAATGCTCCATGCCATCTGTTCAGAGCAACCAGGGCCCAGGGAGAGGCAAGTGACTCCTCTCCAAAAGTGATGTAGTAAATGACTGCTCAAGGGCCCTTGAAGCTCCAGACAACTAGCAGTAGTTTCTCCTGATTCCACTTAATCTGGTCTTTCTAAACAAAGACATCCAGAAACATAAACCTTATAGAGTCCTAAAGGGCCAAGGGGAGAGACTGTTTTCTTTACATCTTTAGGAGTTGGAGACTTCATTTGAAGGAAGCGGGCTTTCAAATTACTCAATAAATAGGACCCATCAGTATATTCAGGTAAAGAATGGGGAGTCTCTAAGACTTGGAGTCCAAAAAAGTCTCTAATCTTCCTTCTTAGATTGTGGTGAACCAAGTGTCAGTAGCTCAATTTGGAACTGGGCCAGGAACCTTCTGGGTTTTCCCCTCCTACTATATTCTCCAAAATTTGGTAGAATAAGCTGGATTCTGAGTCTTCTTGAGAATGACTTCCTATGACAGCTAGATAGGCTAGTGCAGTGATGGGCAATCTTTTTAAAGAGGGAGGCAAAGGAGAGGAAATGCTCATCTATCAATGTGTTTCTAAGGCAACTTTTTTGAAGTTTCATTGTATTCTATTCTACTCATATTCATCAGACTAGGAATAATGTTGCACAGTGGTATAGAACATTTCAGGGGGCTACATCTGGTCTAGTGGGCAGTGCAGTAGGCCTGGAGTCAGAAGGACCTGGGTTCAAAGTTGGCCTCAGATACTTCCTAGTTGTGACCCTGGGCAAGTCACACCCCTGTTTGCCTAGCCTGTGCCTTTCTGTCTTTCAAGTCTTTATCCAGAATACTAAGGAGATTTCAGGTAACCTTTTTAGGAGAAAGACAGTGAAAATATATTCAGCTTCTTCCCAGGTGAAAGCAAACTCTTCCTAACTAGTCTTAGCCATAGGAATAAAGAAAAAAGCATTGATAAGGTGAATGACTCCATTCCATTCATCCCAGGCCAGGGCTACCTGGTCTACAACATTGACAAGATCTGGAACAGTTATAGACATAGGCATGACTTTGTTCAGCTCTACAGTCATTGTAAACTGTCAGATGCCAGAAGAAAGGCTCAGTCCAAAAGAGTGTAGAAAGTGGGAAATGAAAAGATGACTGGCCTGGGAGTTTTGGAAGGAATTCTTTTCTCCATCCTCTAGCCCTCCGATCACAGAGGCAGAAGGTACTGATGATGCCCATGGGGTGTAAGTACCAAGTCTGATGCAATCTCACAGGATTCATGAGTTTCCAGATGATTATTTTCCTGGAAGAATGATGGAATTCAGGTCAAAGGAATGCACATATGTATGTGTGTGTGTGTGTGTGTGTGTGTGTGTGTGTGTGTGTGTGTGTGTGGTGGGAATTAACATCTCAAATTGTTCTACCCTGTCTTCTTATCTCTTCATTCTCTACACTCTGACTCCAAAAATTTCAAGTATCACCTCTATGCAGATGACTCCCAAATCTACATCTCTACCCTAGACTCTCACCAGAGCTTCATATTTCTATGTGTCTGCTAGAAATATCCACCTGGACATTCTGCTAACACTTCAAATGTAGTCTGCACAAAACTGAACACATCAATTTCCTCCCCAAACCTACCCCTGTGTCTATCATTTTTTGTCAGTGCCAACATCCTATGTCAGTCAGTAACTTTTTTCTTCCCTTATGCCAACCACCAAAATATTTTCCAAGCCCCATCAGTTCTACTCCTGTATATCTTTAGCCTCCTTTCCACTCTCACTACAACTTTGGCTGAGAATTTCATTGCTTCCTGTGAAACTATCATCAGAGATGAATTCTTCTTCCTTCTTCCAACTGATTCCTCTCCAAGCCACCCTTCACATTGCTGCCCAAGTAATGTTGGTACAAATACAATACTCTTATTAATCCACTTCTCTACTCAAAAACTTAAGCTCTCCATTGCCTATCAAGCAAAATCCTGACTATAACATTCAACAATTTGACTCCAAGCTACCATTCTAACTTTATCACATGTTCCTCCATTCCATATCCTCTTCATTCCAGTAAAAATTAAATGTCTCTAGCCGCCATTCTTGTTCTATTGTCTAATAACTCAGAGCTTTTCTTCATAACATCCTGTATGCCTAAAGTAGACTCATTTTCTACTGTTTTGGTCATTCTTCCATCCTTAACAGCCCAACTCAAGCATTATTTCACCCATGATTCTTTCCTCTGAATCTTTCACATTTCTCAGAGAAAATAGCTTGGGCCTTTCTTCTCCCTTGGATCATAGTTTTTGGGTACATGTCTTCCCTAAAACCATTTAGATTACAGGGTCCTTGAAAATAGGATCTGTCTGAGCAATATCACTGGTAGGCCTATACCTCAAAGAGAACAAAGAAAGATGAAAAAGGTTCATATGTACAAAAATACTTAAAGAAGTTCTTTTTGTGGTATCAAAGACATGACAAACAGGGGATGCCCATCAGTTGGTAGAATGAACTGTTATAAGGGAAATTTGAGATGTAATAAGGGGATTTTGTAGGATGTAACTAATAACTTGAGTTTTATTTTTGACACTGACTCTTATGATATGACTTGTGCTTATGTCTCTAGTTAGAGTAAAACCTTCTAACAATGAGCTGGGAGTCAAGTTACGCCCTATGCTAGGAAAGATCACTCTTTCCTGTATGGTTCCCATTGTACTGTCATGCTTCAAACAAAAGACACCCAGAACCATAAGGACAGTCACATGCACTATCCAATTTCTCCTTTCAGATGTAAGTCATCCCTGAGGGTCTTATAGAAGTAAACTACAAAAATGGCCAGTACCAGTGGCTGCTCTGGTCTCATGTCATTGCCATGGGATGACCATCACCTCTCCCTTCTTTTTTCCTCATTAACCTAGAATCTTTCCAAAGATGACAATGGCAAAGTATACAAACATTTCCAGGTAATTCATGTCACCAACTTCTCTCTACATTCTTCGTTAGATGATGGCAGATACCCCTGAGATGTCTTCCTTGATATATATATTAGAACTGGTAAAACTAAACTAGATAGATGAAAACATTCTTTTCTTTGCTTTTTTCTGCCACAGATATCTAGAAATATCCACTATGAAAATCCAACACAAAAAATGACCCAAGGCATCTTGGACCCTTTATATAGTGTATTGATCCACTTTGGTTCTCTTATTCAAGTCTGATTCAAAGCCCACACATAAAAACACCTTTCCATTCTTCTTTGGAGTAGAGTGGAGTAACATGGGTGCAGTTATAGAAAGTATTAGACTTCGTTATGATATTATTCGCCAGCAGGTTCTTGAGATGTTCTCTGAAGTCATCCACCACAAGCAAAGAGATCTTTTTAGATCTTTAGTGGAATATGACTCAATGAGTTGGATGTTGTGGGTTGGTCTCTGGGTGTACTCCACATCCCATTCAAGGAGTGAGAGCATACCTGTCTTCTTGCTAAGCTTCTATTCCAGCCTCTCCTTCCATTTCTCAAATACCAAGGAATCCACAAAGTCATCTTAGGGTCCAATTCAGTTGCTGAAATGTAAGATATACCCTTATTGTCCTCACTGCCACAAACTGGCTCTAGCTTTCTGTATGCCTCTTTGCAAGAAATGCAGAGGGTCAAAACATACAAGCATTTAATATCAGCTTGTTTGCAATATTCAGTTAATATTCTGAACAAATTTGAATTCCACTTAAGGCTGAAACTTCACTGATATCTGAAAGGTCTGGACAAACCATGCTAAATATTTATTACTTTGTTAACACCAACAATATTTCAGAAAATTCCAAGGTCACTTCAGTGTATTCCAACTACAGTTTTTATCACTTAGTCCTCCAAAGCCCCAACCTACAAGAGGTTATATAACTATTTTCTTCAATTACCACACAATGGGAGGGGAATTCTGGGAAGATGGCGGCTTAGACAGAGCAAATCTTAAAACCTCCACACCCTTACACACCGAGATAGAAAACAATGCTCTTCAAGAAGAAAGAGGAACAAATCTAACAATGGGACAGAGCAGGGGGAAACATATTGCTGCACAACTAAAGAGGTACGCCAAGAAAAAGATTTCAATTTTTGAACTGCCTGGTCTGAGGATATAGAAGGGGAATCCAAGGACACATCCCCCATGTGTTGTGCAGAGTCTCCAGCATCCCCTGAAATCTCAGAGTGGGCAGGCGCACCAGCCAGGAGAGAGGGCCTTACTGTTGCTGGACTCAAGAAGTTGAACACAGACACTAGAGAGGTGACTGGAGAAGAAAACCAGGGAAACACAGCAAAAATGCCTGGAAGAAGGGGGCTTAGAGAGAGCCAAATCTCAGAGCAGAGACTCCATGGCTTCTTCACACCAACATAGAGAACAAAGGGCTTCAAGAGGAAAGAAAACCAGATCAAACACAAGGACAGCACAGGGGGACCCTACTGCTGGACAGCTAAGCTCAGCAAAAAATGTTCCTTCTGTCCCTCCACATTTTTTGTTGTTTTTTTTTTCTCCTCTCAAGGTTTTAGCCTCAGGGCAGATTTAAGAAGTACAGACTAATCCAATAAGGCTAAATACCAACAAATGGTATTTATTAGCTGACAATTGACAACTTCTTTCAAGGAAGTAAAAAGAGAGCAAATGAAATAGAAATAGAAGAAGAGGAAGAAGTTCTAGCAAAGTGGACATAGGCTTTGGAAAATCTCAAAATTCAATTAACTCAAGAACTTCAGGAACTGAAAAGGCAAACAAGAGAGACTGAAGACAATTTGAAAAAGTAAATACATTAACTAAAACAAGAAAATAAAGTCTTAAAATCCAGAATTGGTCAGCTCGAAAATGAAGCAAAGAAGGCAAAAGATGATCTACAAAGAAAATCAGACCAGAAGGAGAAGGATGACCAAAAAGGCAGGGATGAAATTCAGTCTTTAAAAAACAGAACTCAACAACTAGAAGCAAATGACTTCAAAAGACAGCAAGAATATATAAAACAAAATTTTAAAAATTAAAAATTTGAGGAGAATATGAAACACCTCATTGATTCAACCAAAGATGTGGAGAACAGAGCTAGAAGAGACAATTTAAGAATTATTGGTTTACCAGAACATCATGATAAAAGAAAATGTTTATATATCATCCTACAAGAAATTATCAGAGACAACTGCCCTGACATTCTCGAACAAGAGGAAAAAGTGGAAATTGAAAGAATCCACAGATCACCTCCTACATTCAATCCACAACTGACAACATCCAGGAATATTATAGCCAAATTCAAAAACTACCAGACCAAGGAAAAAATGTTATAAGCTGCTAAAATAAAGTCATTCAGATATCAGGGAACCACAGTTAGAATAACACAGGATCTGGCTGCATCTAGATTGAAGGACTGGAAGGCATGGAACACAATATTCCAGAAAGCAAGAGAACTGGGTCTACAACCAAGAACCAACTATCCAACAAAACTGACTATATTATTGCAGAGGAAAGTATGGTCATTCAATAAAATTGAGGACTTCCAAGCATTCATAAAGGAAAAACCGGACGTAAACAGAGAGTTTGCTGCCTAAACACAGAACTCAAGAGAATCACCATAAGGTAATTAGGAGAATGGGGGGAGGGGAAAAATCTTTTCTTTAAGGGAACCAATAAGTTCAATCAATTTGTATCCCAGGAAGAAAAGAAGATATTGGCAAATATTAAAAATTGTTATTACCAACAAGATAACTAGAAGAAGTTTACATAAAGGGAACAGTGACAAACTGTATAGGATGAAATGTCGTGTTACATATATACACACACACACACACACACACACACACACACACACACACATATCGTGTGCGCGTGTGTGTGTATGTATGTATAAATATATACAAAACTAGAGGGGTGAGAAGGTAATATTAAGAAAAATGTGAAAACAAACAAAATGAAGGAAATTTATATTCCATAAAGAAGCACGCAGAGCCAATAGGGAAGAATAACAATACACTGTAAGGGTAAAGAGGTTGGAGACAGGAAATATTTAATACTTAAGTGTACTGAAATCAACTTAAAGATGGAATAACAATCAGATCCACTGGGGCAGAGAATTGATTCACACCCTATAGAGAAGTAGAAAAGTAGCAAAAGGACTGGTGGAGAGGGAAGTAACACTAGGAAGGGAGGGGGTGGGGAGGAGGAGCATCAAAAAGGTCATAAAGAAGAATAAGAGGGGAATAAGAAGGAAGAGGGGAGAAAGGAAAGTACAATAAGGGAGGGAATTAGGGGAACTGATTAAAAACAAAACACTGGTATAGAAGGAAATAGTGAAAGAAGAAAGGACAGGACAAGGAGAGAGAATCAAAATGTCTGGGAATACACAGTTGATAATTATAACTCTGAATGTGAATGAGAAGAACTCATCCATAAAATGGAAGCAAATAGCACAGTGAATTAGAAACTAAAATCCTACCATATGTTGTCTACAAGAAACACACATGAGACAGGCAGACATACATAGAGTAAAAATGACAGGATGGAGCAAAATCTAATGGGCTTCAAATGAGAAAAAGAAGGCAGGAGTTGCCATCATGATCTCTGACAGAGCGAAAGTAAAAATAGATATGGTTAAAAGAGATAGGGAAGGTAACTACATCCTAATAAAAGTCAGCTTAAACAATGAAGAAATATCAGTACTCAATATGTATGCATCAAAAGGTATAACTTCCAAATTTCTAAAGGAGAATCTAGTGGAGCTTAAAAATGAAGTAGATAGCAAAACTATACTAGTGGGGGACTTCAACCTTCCCCTATCAGATCTAGATAAATCAAACCAAAAAATAAATAAGAAAGAGATAAGAGTGGTGAATGAAACCCTAGAAAATTTAAAGTTAATAGATATATGGAGAAAAATAAATAGGGACAAAAAGGAATACACCTTTTCAGTAGCACATGGAACATTCACAAAGATAGACCATGTAATGGGGCATAGAAACATGGCAAAAAATGCAAAAAAGCAGAAATAATAAATGCAACCTTATCAGATCATGATGCAATAAAAATTATTAGTAGTAAGAATATATGTAGAGGCAAACCAAAAACTAATTGGAAACTAAATAATATGATTCTCCAAAATAATTTAGTGAAAAAACAAATCATAGAAACAATAATTTCATTGAAGACAATGACAATGATGAGACTTCTTAACAAAACCTATGGGATACAGCCAAAGCAGTTCTAAGGGGAAAACTTATATCACTGAGTGCATATGTTAACAAATTAGGGAGGGCAAAGATTAATGTATTGGGCATGCAACTTTAAAAACTAGAAAATGAACAAATTAAAAATCCTCTGATGAAAATTAATTAGAAATACTAAAAATCAAAGGAGAAATTAATAAAATTGAAAGTAAAAGAAATATTGAATTAATAAGACTAGAAACTGGTATTTTGAAAAAATGAATAAAATAGACAAAGTACTGGTCAATCTAATAAAAAAAAAGGAAAGAAGAAAACCAAATCATCAGTATCAAGGATGAAAAGGGAGACCTCACCTCTAATGAAGAGGAAATTAAGGCAATCATTAAAAACTATTTTGCCCAATTATATGGCAATAAATATAGCAATCTAGGTGATATGGATGAATATTTATGAAAATATAAATTGCCTAGATTAACAGCAGAAGAAATAGAATACTTAAATAATCCCACATCAGAAAAAGAAATTGAACAAGCCATCAAAGGATTCCTGAAGTAAAAACCACCAGGGCCTGATGGATTCACAAATGAATTCTATCAAACATTCAAAGAACAACTAATACCAATACTATACAAATTATTTGCTATAATAAGCAAAGAAGGAGTCCTATCAAATTCCTTTTATGACACAAATATGGTACTGGTTCCAAAGCCAGGTAGATCAAAAACAGAGAAAGAAAACTACAGACCAATTTCCCTAATGAACATAGATGCAAAAATCTTAAATAGAATACTAGCAAAAAGACTCCAGCAAGTGATCAAGAGGGTTATCCATCATGATCAAGTGGGATTTACACCAGTAATGCAAGAATGGTTCAACATTAGGAAAACCATCCACATAATTGACCATATCAACAATCTGACAAACAAAAATCACATGATTATCTCAATAAATGATGAAAAAGCATTTGACAAAATACAACACCCATTCCTATAGCAAACATTAGAAAGTATAGGAATAGAAGGACCTTATCTAAAAATAATGAACAGTATATATCTAAAACCATCAACAAGTATCATATGCAATGGGGATAAATTAAAAGCCTCCCCAATAAGATCAGGCATGAAACAAGGATGCCCATTATCACCTCTATTATTTAACATTGTACTAGAAACACTAGCAGTAGCAAATAGAGAAGAGAAAGAAATCAAAGGTATCGAAATATGCAATGAGGAGACTAAGCTATCATTCTTTGCAGATGATATGACGGTCTACTTAAAAAATCCTAGAGAATCAACTAAAAAGCTAGTAAAAATAATCAACAACTTTAGCAAAGTTGCAGGATACAAAATAAATGCACATAAATCATGAGCATTTCTATATATTTCTAACACATCAAAGCAGCAAGAGCTAGAAAGAGAAACACCATTTAAAATCACCCTAGACAATATAAAATACTTAGGAATCTATCTACCAAAACAAACACAGGAATTATACAAATACAACTACAAAACACTTTCCAAACAATTAAAACTAGATCTAAATTGGGAAAACATTGATTGCTCATTGGTAGGAGGAGATAACATAATAAAAATGATCATTCTATCCAAATTAATTTACCTATTTAGTGCTATAGCTATCAAACTACCAAAAAACTTTTTTACTGAATTAGAAAAAACTATAACAAATTTCATTTGGAATAACAAAAGATCAAGAATATCAAGGGAAATAATGAAAAAATAAATGTGAAGGAAGGTGGCCTGGCAGTACCAGATATTAAGCTATACTATAAAGCAGCAGTCATCAAAACAGTATGATACTGACTAAGAGACAGAAGGGAGGATAAGTGGAATAGACTTGCAGTAAGTGATGTCAGTAAGACAATATATAATAAACCCAAAGAGCCAAGTTTTGGGACAAAGATCCACTATTCAAAAAAAACTGCTGGGAAAATTTAAAAACAATATGGGAGAGATTAGGTTTAGATCAACATCTCACACCCTACACCAAGATAAATTCAGAATGGGTGAATGACTTGAATATAAAGAAGGAAACTGTAAGTAAATTAAGTGAACACAGAACAGTATTCTTGTCAGATGTCTGGGAAAGGAAAGAATTTAAAATGAAGCAAGAGTTAGAAAAAATTACAAAATTTAAAATAAATAATTTTGATTATATTAAATTAATTATTTAATTTATATTTAAATTAAAAATTTAAAATAAATAATTTTGATTATATTAAATTAAAAAGGTTTTGTACAAACAAAAACAATGCAACCAAAATCAGAAGGGAAACAATCTAAGAAAAAATCTTTGTATCAAAAAATTCTGACAGAGATCTAATTACTCAAATATACAATGACCTAAATCAATTGTATAAAAAAATCAAGCCATTCCCCAATTGATAAATGGGCAAAGGACATGAATAGCAATTTTCAGATAAAGAAATCAGAAGTATCAATAAGCACATGAAAAAGTGTGCTCTAAAAGAAATCTCTAATAATTAGAGAAATGCAAATCATAACAACTCTGAGGTATCACCTCACACCTAGAAGATTGGATAAAATGACAACAGGGGAGAGTAATGAATGTTGGAGGGGATGTGGCAAAATTTGGACATTAATGCATTGCTGGTGGAGTTCTGAACTGATTCAACCATTCTGGATGGCAATTAGGAATTATGCTCAAAGAGTGCTAAAAGAATACCTGCCCTTTGATCCAGCCATAGCATTTCTGGTTTGTACCCCAAAGAGATCATAGTTAACAAGACTTGTACAAAAATATTTATAGCCGCGTTTTTTATGGTAGCAAAAAACTGGAAAATGAGGGTATGCCCTTCAATTGGGGAATGACTGAACAAATTGTGGTATATGCTGGTGATGGAATACTACTGTGCTCAAAGGAATAATAAACTGGAAGAATTCCATGTAAACTGGAAAGACCTCCAGGAATTGATGCAGAGTGAAAGGAGCAGAACCAGAAGAACATTGTACACAGAGACTGATACACTGTGGTGCAATTGAATGTAATTGGTTTCTGAGCTAGCAGCAATACAATGACCCAGGAAAATTCTGAGGGATTTATGGAAAAGAATGCTACCCACATTCAGAGGAAGAACTACAGGAGAGGAAACACAGAAGAAAAACAACTGCTTGAACACATGGGTTGATGCGGACATGATTGGAGTTGTAGACTCGAAACGACCACACCAATGCAACTATCAATAATATGGAAATAGGTCTTGATAGATGCCACATGTTAAGACCAGTGGAAATGCATGTTGGCTATGGGGGGGGGGGCGGTGTTGGGGGAATGGGAAAGTAAGGACATGAATCATGTAACCATGGAAAATTTTTCTAAAAAATTAAAACAAATAAAAAAAATATCACATTGGTCACTTGTGTTCCACTGTCCAAGGCATCAATGTTATCCACATTCCCAATTTTTATAGATCCTAAGAAACCAGGTAGAAAAAGAGGTGTATAATTGGAATTTGGGAGATGACATTTAAAAGTATATATATATTTTCTATGGACACGTGGGAACTATCAAACTACATTTCCCGTGATCCAACGGGTTTCCAATTCTTTGGGCATGGGGATGCCTGGGTCACCACGCATAAGACAGTTTAAATGGGAGGAGAATCCGAAAGGAAGCTCTCTCTGAGCTAGCAGGCGCAGGAAGGTTCAAAAGGTAAAATGGCGGAGGCAGTTTGAATTCTTACCGGCGCGTGGTCTAATGATTTTAACAGCATGGCCACAGCTTTAATTAAACTACTAATTTATATTATTATATCACTCTTCATCATTTTTAATTGTAACAGAGGCTATAGAAATTGCTAATGACAGTGCAATGATCTCGGACAATCCTGAAAGACTTATGATGGGGAATGCTGTCTACCTCCAGAGAAAGAACTATTGGAGTTGTCTTTCACTCAGTGTATCTTTGGTTTTATTTTGAGGTTTTGGTTATGTATGAGTTTGCTCTTATAACAATGATCAATATGGAAGTGTGTTTTTGCATGACAATAAAATAATGAGAAAAAAATAAATTGCTGACAAGTTAATTGTCAATGCTTGACAAAAGAGTGACCTCCTTTCCTGGTTCTACTTCTATTCCCCCTGAAACTAATCCCATAGTCCTCACTCATCTTTTAACATGAATTCCCATATTTGAACATGAATTGCATATAGGGCTTCTCAATAGGTAATATTTAAGACACATCATATAGTTAGCAATTCTTTGAAATACCAAAAATTTTAAAATCCCTGCTTCCCAACTGTAATTTAATGAATTCATTGTATTTGAGGCTTGAATGTACTCAATCTAACCAGATCTCAGTCTCTATCTCAGGTATTATCGTCTGTAGTTCTATTCAGGGCTTTAAAAATATTCTAATGATCTAATAATGTCAGATTATTAATCTTCATAATTTAGTATGTAAATAGAGCATGAAGTCATAACTTCTTCCCTCTATACTGATATGTAGATGTATCAAATATGAAATATGCTTAACTTGGTATTTTACCATCCCCAAAATATTTTTCAATTTTGCCATGTCATAATTGGCCATCGGGGCTCCTAAAAGTAGATAGGGATTTCTACTTAGGCTCTCTGTTAGCCAATTCCTCATCCTTATGTTAAAGGCCTTCCACCTAAGAAGAATAACTGATACCCTTGCAATCTAGGTTTCCTATGTTTGTTCCCAAGGAGGTTGCAGGTCCTCTCCTACAAAAGTCCCTAAGTTGGGGCAAGGGCATTTCTCCACCATGATATATGTCATCATATGCCTGCCATCAGATAGAGCTTATCTTCCCCATATAGGTCTCTCCCTCTTCCACATTCAAAAGAGTTTTCATTTTACCACTTGGAGGAAGTGAGTACGTTCCAATAACACTATCATGTCTTCCAATGACCTGCTAGGGACCTGCCATCAAAATATTCACTTGATTTCACCAGTTTATTAAAGGCCCTGTCCACCTCACATGAGGATTCATAAGCCAATGTCCAATAACTATTTCTTCTCTGAATTTTTTCGAGTAATTTATATCCACGTAACTGACAATTCAAAAGCACACCAATGGTGGCTTGACCTAGCCCCCCTCCATTGGCAAAGACGTGGCATGAGTGTAAAGCTGGCATTCAGGGAGCTGTTCCATTCCCCCTCTTCCCAGCACCCAAGGACATTTTTGGCATGCCCAACCTTCTGTCCAGCTGCCCAAAGCAAGCACTTTCTCCCTCAACTCTCTCTGGTAATCTGGAGACTCACAGATAGCTCGAATTTCCCCTCTGGGCACTCAAATTTGGAAAAGGTTACCAGCAAGAACTTAGCCCAACCCTCCTTCCTCAGTAGACTGTTCTACTTTCCCCTAGCTCAATTACATTGTCCTTCAAAATTTTCATAACACCTTCAGTCTCAAATACAGTGTCTATGCAAAGTGTCAGTAAACTCTTATGTATGTCAATATTTAAAAAGTGGTAATATTTTGCCAATAATATTATTGAAGGATTGTCTTGTTGCTTCATGCCCATGTTTAACCAATTTGCCAAAAACAATATACTTGACAAATGCTGTCAAAAACAAAACAAAAGTTGTCAAACATGATATATAGTTCAGTGGGTATAGAAATAAGCATCAAATTTAGCCAGGAGGAAACAACATTTTGGTTAACAACTATAATAATACAAGGGGGGCAGATAGATGGTGCAGTAGATACAGCTTGGAATCAGGAAGATTCATCTTTATGAGTTCAAATACTAGCCTCAAAAACTTACTAATTGTGTAACACTGAGCAAGTCATTTAACCCTGTTTGCCTCAATTTCTCATCTGCAAAATGAACTGGAAAAGGCAAAGGCAAACCACTCCAGTATCTTTGCCAAGAAAATCCCAAATGTAGTCACAGAAAGTTAGACGAAACTTTAAAAACTCAGTAAAATAATAATATAAACTATAACAGAATATGGCCCTAAATACCAAGCATAACTATTCATAAATGCTTAAGTACTGGATAAGTTTTGAAAAAAATCAATTCTCAAACCAGCAGAAAATAGAATATCTTGCTTCAGAATGAAAACTCAAATAGCAAAGTGTTCAGGACAAATAATATAAAAATTTATCCTCAAAATTAGCCACTATTTGGATTAATTCAGTGTGGGAAGCCATCAAAACCCATGACGTTTAGCACAGCTCATCACCTGTTCTGAAAACGAGCATGGCAGGTGTTAGAAGGATGTTCATTCCACTCAGTTTCCCCTATGTGACTCTTTTCTCACTAGCATTCTCTTTTACTGAAATTATTGAAATCAGCATCCTTACTGAGCCCCAAGGAAACACAGAAAAACAATACAGGCTAATGGCAAAGCCATCCACAGCCCTCTCATAAACCCCTAAATAAACCCCACATTTATATAATACAGAAACTTCCACTGAAATCACTTCACAACAAACCAGCATATAGTGAGTTAATGTTAAGAATTTCAAAACTCTAAATCAGATTCCCATAAACAGGTGCCTGCAAAAACAGGCCAAAACAGTCACCAAGTTTCCCCCCTCCCAGAACCAATTTAGTACAGTAAGCTAACATAAAAGAACAATGAATGAAATATGGAGAAATCGTCTCCCATGAAAAAGCCTGTACTTTCCCACCACTATACATCAAAAACATTGTCTTTAAGAAAAAGATGGATGGTGAGAATGGATTTCCATGCCAACTTTATGTGTGATCTCAAAGCGTATAATAAACACAGCCCAAAAGCTGACCAGAGCAATCTTATGATGCCTGGCTCTGGCTGAAACCTTGAATACTCTCATTTGTCTTAATTGTGTTGCCGATGCTGTCCCACCACCGAGATTCTCCTGAACCTGTGGGAGTCCCTTCCTCCTGCAATTCAGATTCAACTTCAGTAACAAAACAAATAATAACAATCATAAATTAAAATAAAAATTGGTTTAAAAATCAAAATTAAAAAATATATCTTAATGATCCTGCTATTATGGAAAGAGAGCAACTTTGGGGCAGGGATGATAAAATAAGGGAAAAAAATTGAACCCAACAAGAAATTCCCACATGTAACACTGACTACTTTAACTCCAACTACGTGAGATATGTTACATTTCAACCATCTTTCAGGATTCTGCTATAAGGAGGATTGGTTGTTCAGGCTTTGCCATTAGCTCCAGCCCCTACCAATGGTATCAGACCTGATATAGGCAGCTGGGCTGATAGGAAAGCTCTGAGAAGACCTTCTGATATACAAATCTCGTATTGGTGGTCTTCTATTCTCCAATTCTAACCAATTAATAATCAGTATGGCTTTTTACAAAGCCTTTTTATTCCAAAGGTATCATAACAAATATGCAAACCTACTCCATAATATGTGGGGAATAATCCACCCCCTTCTTCCCATACTGCCCCAGTGTCTGCAAAGGAGAAAGAAACCAGGTCCATAGCTTAGCTCAGTTTTTATATAGCACAGTCCTAGTTTTAAGTCCAAAGTACTCCCCACCCCTTTGGGCTTGAGGCCCAGGCTCTCTGACTTCTCAAGATTTTCCTGCCAGGCTGGCTGCCTTGAATCCTGGCCCCAGAGTCACCATAGTTTAATTTTGGCTAGCGTAGGGAATTACTGCTTGTACCTAGAAACTGATAAGGACAAATGCAACAGATCTAGGGACATTTCTCAGAGTCATGAGGTAAAAGGTAGTGCAAGAGAAGGAAACTACCTTTTTTTCTCAGTACTGTTTCATTTCAAGGGAACTGTGCTGAAGGTTAATCTTCACCCATTCTGGCAGTTCCAAAAATATAACCTCTTCTGGCCACATTGCCAGGCAAAGGATGCTGCTCCCCACCCATGTGGCAGGGGAATATAGAGTGTCACCTGCCAGAAGCAGGGCGGCCCCATGTTAAATGATCTGAGCATGTACAGCAAAGCCTCCATTACATATGAGTATGATGGGATAATATTTTACTATAAGAAATGATGATGTAGACTGGGAAGATTTGCATGAAACCTGGGAAGATTTGCACGAAATGATACAAAGCAAAATGACCACAACCAAGAAAACAATTTATACAGTAACAATAATGATGTAAAAAAGTTAAAAGAAAAAAATGTAATCAGCACAATGACCAACCATGATTCTAAATATAAAGAATTCTGCCAGCCTCCTGAAAGAGGTGGTGAACCACAAATGCAGAATGAAACACATTTGAACAGAGCCTATATAGGCATTTTTTTGCTTTTGATTCTGCATAGTTATTAAAAGGCTTATTTTTCTCCCATTAGGGGCATGGGAAGAAGGAGGTAGAAAGGAAAGATGATAAATGTTTTTTAATCTTTTTAAAAGAATGTTTAAGAATAAAGCACTATGTAATCTCTTTGTATTATCTTTGTTTTTCTAGTACTTAGCACAGTATCTAGTATAGCATTAATAAATGCATGCATTGGCTTAATTTCTATTCACCTTAGCACAATGTCTTACACATAGTAGGTACTTAATGAATTTTAGCTAAATTCCAGACATTCCCCCAAAAGGGATGACCTTAATGGCAGCCTAGAATGGTGATGGCAAACCTATGACACACATGTCAGCACATATAGCCATTTTCAATGGCACGTAGTCACATGCAGCTACATACAGAGAAGTATGGGGTTCGCATGCCAAGGAAGAAACATTTGCTGTAGTGTAGTGTAGACACTCTATGCACTATAGATGATAATTCTACCTATATTAGTTTACCTATTTTGGTTTATTAAATACAGTTATATATTACAATTATACTATAAATATCATAAACTATAAATATCGTGAAATTATGGTTTTTTCTTGAAGTAACACACCACCTGAGTTATGCTCAGTTTTTTGGTGATTTTTGACACACCAAGTTCAAAAGTTTGCCCATCACTGGCCTAGGACATTATAGAAGAATTTAAGAGCAGCCATCTAATAATGGGCAGCACAGTGGTACAGGCTGAGGTAGCTCTAAGGTACAGTAGCCATAGGGTAGGTAGCCCTAGACATGAAGCAAATCATGGGGTCAGTAGCAAGATGTGGATTATAGACCCTGCTCTGTCACTAATGAGCTGTGTGTGCTTGGCCAAGTCTCTCCATCTCTCTAAGTCTCAGTATGTCCTTTGGATAAAAGGGTGGAGGGTGAGATAAGTGCTCAAATTCTAACCGTCTATGAACTATGATTTTGTCTAAGGACCAAATCTCTCCATTATCTCTTTACCCAGAGTGAAAAGGGTCTTTGTTAAGAGAGAGAATTAATCTCTAGCTGTTTTTTTTTCCTTTTGTCCTCCCTCTGGATCCTCTGTAAAAAGTGACAATCATATTTGTCCTTTTCCCTCCTGCCCTAGCCCCAGGGGATATAATGGAAGCTG
Source organism: Gracilinanus agilis (assembly GCF_016433145.1). Taxonomy (NCBI): domain Eukaryota; kingdom Metazoa; phylum Chordata; class Mammalia; order Didelphimorphia; family Didelphidae; genus Gracilinanus; species Gracilinanus agilis. Next base: position 106,051,009 of record NC_058134.1, read on the forward strand.
AGGCCCCATCCAGCCATCTGCCCTTTGGGGGTTACAGTGAAAATCACTTTAGGTCACTACCCCCACCCATACTCTCTTTGCCTCTATCTCTCTTCCCCCTCCTCTCCTCTTTACTTCTGTAGTTCAGTTTCTCATTCTGACTGTGCTCTCCTCATTCTTTTACTACAATGATCTTAGCCTTCTCTGGATAATCATCAAGACATTCCTAGCTCTAAAACCAGGTAAGGAGGGCTCTGGATTTGGGAAAGCAGAGGTAGAAGAAAAAGGATTGCATTGTAGCAAAGGGAAATTGAGTATCACCTCCTAATACATATCCCTTTACAGGAAAAGATGGAATCTAATGTAATAGCTCCTCTTGGTCACCTTATTCTCAGTCATAGCCTGTTGTCCCCCCCAATAAAGAGATAAAGTTTCACAATGTACAAAGGGTTGAGTTAAAAGAATATCAAGCTGGGGAGCAGGAGAGTTGTAGTCTAGTCCCATACATGTCTATGTCTATGTATTTGATTATGGGCAAGTGATTTTACCTTTAAAAGCTTCAGTTTCTTTAATTGTAAAAGGAGAGGGCTTATACTAAATTATCTCTGAGGATATCTATCCATAAGGACTCTCTTCATCTCTAAAAGTCTATAATTTTAAACAGATCATAAGAGGAAAGGTATGAGTGGAGGAAGGAGATGGAAAAGAAAAAAAGTTGTGGCTTTGGACACAAGGAAGGACTCATGGGTTCTGGTCCAGTTTTTTCTGAGTTCTACATCCTTCTTTTCTCTCTACAATCCTATCTGAAAAGTAGAACTAGTTCTAAGTAATAATGTTCCTTTAAGTATAGGACATATATGATACCAGATCTCATCCCTCATTCTCCCTTTCCAATGCCATAACATATAAAAACGTTCACACTGAATATGCTAGGGATTTGGGGGTAGTAGAAGAAGATTAAGAGACCTTCCATTTGCTGCTAAATAATTGCTTGCTCTTCTATCCCCACATTAATCCATGGGAGGTTCTGTGTTAAGAGAAGCCTGGCCTTTTACTCAGTTACTAAAAAATCATTTAACTAGAAGGGGTGTTAAAAATTCAATCTAGTTCAATTCAAAAAGCATTTTAAAGTAATATAATCAAGGTGCTAGGCAGCTGTGCAAGCTGTTGGGGGTACCAGGATTAAAAATGATACATTTCCCATCCTAAAGGAAACTGCAATCTAATAGGAGGAATATAGAACACAGACAAATATGATATAAGGTAGGTGATGCAAAGAAGAAATTCTAAGAAAGTATTGTGAGAAAATTTAAGAACGAAAAGCTCACTTTCAGCTGACAAGAGCAGAGCAAACTTTCTCCAAAAGCTGAATGCTGAAGGGAAAAATGTATTCCTACAAATGTGGGTGGGGTTGAATATGCACTTTCTGCATGTAGATAGCCTAAGCAAATATATAGTCACGGGAAAATCCAGGATGAGGAAAAAGGGATGAGCTGGTTGCATTTCGACCAGATCATAATGTGACTGAAATGGAGTAGTATGAAATAAGATTAGAAAGATAGGTTAGAATCAGATCATGGAGGACTTAAAATGCCAGGATAAAGAATCTGTATTTAATCCTAAAAGCAACAAGGACTCAATGGAGGGATTTTTAAAGAGGGAAAGTGGCATAATCAAACCTATCCCTTTGGAAGTTTCTTTTGGCAGTTCCATGAAGTCTGGATTTAAGAGGGGAGAGACTCAAGTCCAGGAAACCAGATAGGGGATTACTAAAATTTCCATGTATTGAGGACCTGAATTAGGGTGGTAGTCATGTGAGCTAAGGTGAGAAGTCAATTGTTGGGATGATAGAATTGATAGGGCTTGGTGATTGATTGAATATGGGAACAGAAATGAAACCATCTCAAAGATGACCCCAAGGTGCCTTCAATAGCAATAAAGAAACTATTTTAGGACAAAAAATTTCAGATGGTAGGTAGTAAGTTCAGTTTAGGACAGACTGGATTTTAGCTACTGGATGTAAAAATGTCCATCCAATAGGCAATAGCTAGAATTTAAGGGAGAAGTCTGTACCATATATATAGACCTATAGATTGTATGGTTAGAGATGTTCGTTAAAATCACAGGAGTGAATTGAGTTAGAGATAGAGAGAGAAAAGGAGAATATTGGGATGGAGCCTAGAGATATAGCCAATATTTCGGGTATAGCAGAAGAAAAATAGACTAAGGAGATCAATATGAAACAAACAATAAGTAAGAGAGCCAAGAGAGAGTAGAAGCCAAAGGAAGAATATCAGAAAGAGAGTGGTTCACCAGATCAAATACTACAAAGGGTTCAAGGAGTATGAGTCCTAACATTGGATTTGATTAACAGATCACTGCTAACATTGGAGAGAGCTGTTTCAGTAGAGATAGTGATAGAAGCATTATTGCAGGGAATTGAGGAATGACTAAATAGAGAAGAGGATTCACTTCCTTATTTGACGGATAAAGTCCAGAAAAATGAAACTGGACCAAGTCACCCCACTGATGTCTTTCTGAAGTAAGCTTCTTATACACAATGTAGTGTTCTTTCTAGTGAACCATGTAGTTTCAGGCTGGCTGTATTGACTACATTGAATTCCAACACATCTATCCAATTTCCAATTACGGGAGAGGCAATGGAGTAGGAAAGAAAGAAGCCCTTCCACAGGGCTCTTGGTGTAAAAGACACTCCTCACTAATCCTCCCCAGATCAAGGAAATACAGTTCCTGAAGAACGCATTGTTCACAGAGTCCAAAGCTTTGAGATCTGGCTTAGGGCACAAGTATATTGCCCAGTATCCTATCAGGTGATTGAATAAATGTTGAGTACCATAGAGATGATCAGATGACATGTTCTTCATCCCTCTTGGTTGCCTACTTAACATGCCATGTTCTGGTGCAGCAAAAACCTAAAAAAGTTCATATAGCACCACCCTGAAGGAGGATATTTAATACTAACAAGAATACCACCTGACCCCTTCTGGCATACATTGTTACCTAAAAGAAAATTCCTAATGCAAGCAGAACAAAAGGTTACCTCAAACGCAGTTAGAGAATAAAATATTTCTGTTAGATTGTAACCTCCTTGAGGGAAGGAACCATGCCATTTTACATCTTTGAAATGCCTAGGTCATAGAAAGTACTTAATAAATGTTTGATCAATTAAAGTGAATTGATCTTTATAAAAAGATGCTGACGTTTTGCAGCCCAAGAGCCCTAGTGTCTAAAATATTTATAAAAAGGTAACAGGGTAGTAGTGATTGTGCACTTAAAAGCAATAAGGGTAGCCTTTTGGTTCCTGGAACAGAAACAATCTCCCTGCCAGAAACTTTTGATGTTGGGTTTTTATGCTGTTTCTTTGAAGCTAATTCTCCTTCTCTGCTGTGAACAGTGGTTGGGAAATATTGTGTTTAATAAGGAGGGGAAGGTGTTGCTGGTTCATTCCTTCCTTTGGAAAGAGATTCTTTAAATACACCAAAGGCAGAAATCCAGCTAAGGAATCAGTAGGACCACATAATGGGAAGAAAAGAAGACAGCAGAGAATATAACTGAATTTTTGCTTCCCTCTTCACTTGAATTCCCATTCCCAATGTGTCTTTTGGAAAAGCTAGATGAAATTGTGAAAAATGTCCTCAGTATTCTTAGCCATAGTTTAAAAGTAGGTTATCATCAAGACAAGTAATTCTGAATCTTCAAGAAAACGAGGATGAAATTGTTTACCTAAGTAAGGATTTTTGCCATTACACATGCCCATGCATCAGAAGGTCAATGGCCACTTTTACTCCCTTTCCAAAAAAAAAAAAAAGTTGTACAGGGAGGCTAAGAGAACTATAGGGTGGATCCTATTTTCAAATTGAGCAGCCTTTTGAAATCTGTAGAAAAGAGGAAGATGCCTGAACCCTTAAACAAATATACAGAAATATAAGCAGCATGGTTTCTTTCTGTATCTAATAAGAGAAAAAGGAGGAAGGCATGAGCAGTAGAATCTGAGAAAGAGTAAATGGATGACCAGAGGACAGTGTAGACAAGGATCCTGTGGTATAGTGTGATAAGGATATGGACTGGATGTCAAAGGACCAAATGTCCATAAAAAGAGCCTATATGGTAAGGACACTGATCTGGAAATTAGAAAACCTGGGTTTGAGGTCTGTCTCTGACACTAAAAAGGATCACTTTACCTTTCAAAGCTTCCATTTTCCACCTGTAACAAAGGGATAAATGATATGAACACTCTCTATCTGAAAGGTATTATTATGAAGACAATGCCCTGCCTAGCTTATATAAATACAACATTATTATAATATTGTTGTTATTTATTTTATCAGATCTGTATGTGGTGCTTCCATTGAGGAACTGCCTCTATCAAAAAAACTGATTCATAACTTACAATTTTAGGGAATTGTTTGGGGAAACTGTAAGTTTCAGTGACTTGCCCATGGTCACACAGGTGACGAGTATGTGTCAGAGGTTTTTCTTGAACTTAAGTCTTCTTGACTCCAAGGATAGCTTTCTAGATATAACACCCATGCTAGGTCTCATTATTATTATCTTCTATAGTTTATTCTAAAATTACTCAGAAAATTTGGGGGCTCATAGATGAGGATTTGCAGATGAGAAGAGAGGGAATATGGTGGAGGGTCATATAAAAGTGTCAGGTATAATAGGAAAAGAGTATAGAATACAAGTGGAAGTTGGGGAGGATTATCTCCTAACTTTATGCCCCATTATGAAAAAGAAGATGACCTTAATAATACTGGGTCATGGGGAGGAAGGTTAGCTCAATCTTTCTTTCCTTTTGAACTTTCTCTGGCTAGAGCGGAAATGAATTAGTTGGTTTTAGTTATTACTATTTTGATAATGAATGTCCTCCCTCCTCAAGGGTAGAGAATAGACATTCCCATTTACTAAAAATATTTTTATTGCTTATTAACAGTCACTCCTCTTTTACAGATATGAAATGGAAACAGGGAGATGAAGAGAGTTTTCTCTCCCATTATTTAGATAGTATAATTATATAGTTATTTTTTTTATTTTGTGGTGTTATACAGTTTTAAAAAATATTAGACCCAATTCATCTTTTACTCCTTGAATTATATTATTGTTCATATTATTAACATATAATAACTCCAGCCCTTGCTGATCATTTGTACCTTCTGCATATAGAAAAAGGGAGATGATAATCCTGCCAAGCTTTGACCTGGTTAGACCATATCTAGAGAAACAGGAAATTTTAGGAAGAATATTAACAAGCCAGAAAGATGAGGAAGTGAGGTTTATAGGTTATAGGAGAATTATCAAGATGACAAAGGGTCCCATGATCATACTGCATGGGGATCAGTTGAAGGAACTGGTGATGTTTTGCCTAAACAGAGAAGACACGTTAACTGTCTTTAGTATCTGAAGGATGGTCATAAAGAAAGTTGTATTTGTGCTACTTGGTCCTAGGGAGCAGAGCTAGGAACAATTTATTCAAATTAGGGAGAGGTAGATTTCAGTCCAATGAAAGAAGGGAAAAAACTTCCTAAGAATTAGAACGATCTAAAAATGAAATGGGCTACCCAGCAAGGTATTGAGATAATGATTCTTGGAAGTCTTTAAGATAGAGTAATCATCTATCAGGTATACTTTAGGAAGGATTTCCGTGCATTGGGTAAAGAATTGAAATAGAAGATCTCTAAGGTTCTTTCCAAACCTAACATCCTAGGTTACTATGATTTGCATGGTTGACTTGATGGGCAAATTGCATTTCTCAAATTTCAATGACATATAGATAGTTCATAATAAGAATTAGAAAAATTAATAAACTCTGAACATTCATTTAAAATGAATAAAGGGAATGAAGCTATTTGTCTCTAAATACAAAGAGCAATGCCTGAATATGCACAAGTTGTCATTATGGCCCTTCCTATCACTACCTCCATCACCAAAAAAAACTTTAATCTGTTTTTTCCAATAGCCAAGGGTACCTGCCACTTCCAATGTTCAGTGATGATTCTATGAATCAGTCCCTACAAAGAAAATATTTTCTTCTGGCAAATTTGGAGTGTATTTGATGAAATTGGATGGTACATATATACAGTATCCACTCTTTTATTAGCATTGCCTGAAACTCTATTACTAATAATAACAATAATAATAATATAAAAACAATAAATATCCAACAGTTATATAGCACTTTAAGATTTGTAAAACATTTTGTGGATATAGACAAATACTTTGACTCTAAATAAAAATTCACAAGAAGCCAGATTATGTGGACATAGCAAGAATACTAGAGAAGCAGAAGACCAGGGTTTCTCTCTTGGCTTGGCCCTTAAGTAAAATGAGTTTAAAAAGTAGTATTTCTTCATCTGTAAAATTGTGTGTCTGACAAGAATTCCTGTATTCAAATTTTATCTCAAATACAACCTAATTGTGTGACCCTGGGCAAGTAAATAAACCCCAATTGCCTAGCCCTTACTTCTTCTGCCTTAGATTCAATACTTAGTATTGATTCTAAAACAGAGGTTAAGCATTAAAAAAAATTTTTTAATCCATGAGATAGGCAATATATTTATTATTAGACAGCCTAGTAGCTAGTTCATAGATTACTGAAGCTGGGAGTCTGGTTAAATTTAACCAAGAATTTGGTTAAATCCTTACTCAGACGGTGAACTTCTAGGTAGAGATGAGTGCCAAGAGACCTGAAGACAGAAAGACGTGAGCTCAATTTTGAAAGATGTTGTGTGTGACCCTGGGTAAGTCACTTAATCCTATTGGACCAAGTTTCCTCATCTGTAAAATGAACTGGAGAAGGAAACTGCAAACTACTCCAATTTCTTAACAAAGAAAAGCCCAAATGGGTCACAAAGAGTCAGACACAACTGAAATAATTAAACAATAGCTATTTAACCCTGAATAAATGGCATAACCTCTCTCAGTCTCAGTTTACTCAAATGTAAGGTGGCAATAATTATAGCACCTATTTTACAAGTTATGAGAATCAAATTATATTTAAAGTACTTTGACTAGCTATTTATTCACTATCTCCATTTTACAGATAAGTAGATTCAGAAAACTTTAATGATTTGCTCATGGTCACATAATGCCTGACTTCAGGTTTAAGGAGCTCTTCCCAATACATCACACTTCCTCTCATTAAATTGCCATTTTTTCAGAGTTTTTCCTTCAGGAAATTTTTTTCTATAGATTTCTCCCCAATATTTCTTCCCTCTTTTCCCCCAGTACTAACAACTATAGCATCACTATGGATCTGGGAGGAGTCTTAGAAAGCAGTTAGTCAAAAAACCCTCACTTAACAGATGTAGAAATTATTGCCCAGAGATAAGTAATTTGTCCAAGGTCACACAGCTTCTTAGTAGCAAAGCCAGGATTCAAGTCTAGGTCATTTGACACCAGATCAAATATTGTTTATTCTATAACAGACCATCTTCTCCCAAACAACATCTCCTCCTTTCCCATAGGCACCTCAGCTATCAGCTTCAGTACATGGAGGGTGCATGGAATGGAACAGAGATGCCTCCTGGCTTCCTTCTTCAAGGCTTTTCTGAATTCCCTCACCTACAACCTTTCCTCTTCTTACTGCTCCTTTTCGTACACCTGGCCACCCTGAGTGGAAATCTGGTCATCCTTGTGTCAGTGGCCTCTGTTACCACCCGTCCTCCTATGCTGCTTTTCCTATGCCAGTTGTCAGCTATTGAGCTCTGCTATACCTTGGTGGTAGTGCCCCGCTGCCTAGCTGACCTGGCCAGTGGCCAGGACCAGGGCAGCCCCATCTCCTTCATGAGCTGTGCAGTGCAAATGCAGATGTTTGTGGCTCTTGGAGGAGCTGAGTGCTTCCTGCTGGCAGCCATGGCCTATGACCGCTATGTGGCCATCTGCCACCCTCTGCGCTACCCAGCCATGATAACTCCAGGGCTCTGTGGGAGGCTGGCTTTGGGCTGCTGCCTGGGGGGACTGGTAGTCTCCCTGTTTCTCACTGTAGCTGTCTTCCGACTGCCCTTCTGTGGCTCCCACCTGTTGATTCACTTCTTCTGTGACATCACTGCCTTACTGCACCTTGCCTGCACCCAGAGCTATGTGGAGGAGCTGCCCCTCCTTGGGGCATGCATTGTACTGTTGTTGGTACCCTCTTTCCTGATCCTGACCTCCTATGGTGCCATTGTGGGTGCCCTGAGACGCCTGCATTCAGCGGGGGGCCGCAAGAAGGCTGCCTCCACGTGTGCCTCTCACCTGGCAGTTACCCTGCTACATTATGGCTGTGCCACCTTCATGTATGCACGGCCCAAGACCAGCTATGCCCCACAGAGGGACCGGATACTGGCACTCATCTACACCAATGTGACACCCCTACTCTACCCACTCATCTACAGTTTCCGCAATCGGGAAGTCACCACAGCCATACACAAGGTACTGAGATTGCAAGGAAATGGCCACTCCCTGGTTACTGGGTGACCCATCCCCTCTAACCCTAAGCAGAAGCAGCAGAACCTAGGATAGGGAGGGTGGGAGTTCAGTACAAGACAAGGCATTATCCCCCTTCCAGTCTTATCCTGTAATTTAGGCACTAGCATCTAGTGTTCAGAACTGGGAAAGGAATGGACTCAATTCTCCTCCCTTCCCAGGAAATTCCTAGTCTAATGATGAATGTTCTGTCCTTACACTCTCTATCTGTTGGAGAAGACCCAGTCCCTGACTAAATGTGTCCATCACATCAAAGAAATAGGACACAAATGTACAGACACACAAAAAAGCACTTGCAAAGTCAAAAAATGCAAAAATAAATTTAACTCGAAATGTTGGGGAAATGTATGTGTGTGTTTGGTGGGGCAGAAGGCTGAGGGAAGGCATGAAGGGAAGACCAGGATAGACATTAGAAAGGAGTGAGATGAATGAGCACAGCTTTCCTGGAGGAGGTAAGTTTTCAATGTTAGATTTTTGATACAAAAGTGATGGATACCAATTGGTCTCGAGGTCATTAAAGCCTCTCATTGGAACTGAAAGAAAGATTTGCTGTATCTGGGTATTTGTTGTTGAGAACTAAACATTGTCAAGGTAAGAAGAGCAATCTCAAAGTCCTGGGCATTTTCTTTTCCTCAGAATTCTGACTCCTTATTCCTGAGACTAAAAAAAAAAGATTGGATCAGTTGTTCAGATTCCATTCCCCACTACATATCCACTACATTTTTACCTAATAGTACAGGGAGGAATCGATCCTTTAGATATATGTTCATATTGGGTTTTGGTTGTGACCTACTGAATGGAACAGAGCCCAAGGCAAGAGACTAAGTTCCTTAGCTCGCCTCTTTCTGCTTCAGGCAGCTGCTTCTTATTCCCTATTGAAGGTACCTAATAATACCAGACTCTTAGCAGGTGATCTTGGATTGTATTCCACCCTGGCCACATATTTAGCTTGACTCTGAATGCAAGGTTCTGGGTCTATGATCAGGTAAAGTAGCCCAGAGTAGTTTAATGAGAAGACAACTAGATTTTAAGTTAAAGCACCTACATTCATATCCTGGTGCTACCACATGCTAACAGCAGTGTGACCTTGGGCAAGTCACAGCTCCTATTAAAAAACATCTGTAAAATGAAGGTGTTCGACTCGATCTTTAAGGTTCCTTCTAGCTCTAAATCTGTGATTCCTTGATCTTGAGCAATCCACAGCAATAAGAGCCATAGGGGGCATCCAGGTATCTTGGTGGATAGAGAGTCAAGCCTGGCTGGCCTGATGGGAGGACCTGGATTCAAATGCCCTCAGACACTTCCTACTGTGTGATCCTAAACAAGTTGCTTAACCTCAATTGCCTGGCCTTTACCTTTCTGCCTTGGATCCAATACACATTATTGATTCTAAGACAGAAGGTAAGAGTTTAAAAAAACAAATGGCTTTAGAACTAGTCCATTTGCTGAGGACCATAAAAATCACAGATACATTAACTGGTATCTCTCTTAGTCTGATGATGTTGACAGATTTAATTTCAGTTTGCCAAAGAATTGGGCCAACACACAAACTTTAAGCCAGGAATCCTGTATACATAGAAATAAAGTATCTAGGTCAGAAAGGCTCCAGAGATGTGTACTGAGACTGAACAGTGAATAAGAGTCAAGGAACCATTTTTAAAATGGATTTGCTTTGTTTAGACAAAAAAAATTGATTAGAAAATATCATATGCTATATCATTGGTTTAAGAATATTGTTTCAGACAAGCATTCTGGCTTTGTATTACCCATCCAGGGCCCTGGGGCAGCAGTTGTACTCCTGATGAGATATTTAAACAGCATCTCTAGTGAACATTTCAAGAATTCAAAGAGAAGACGTCAAAAATTAGCAGAAAAGTACACCAAATTTTTTTACCATTCCACAAATTGTGGTGATCATTCTTAAGTTCTAAAATGAATTCTCTTCAAAATCTTGAGAATTTCTTGGCCCAGTTAATTTGCCAATAAACACCACTTCCTTTTTGTTATACTTACACCTAAAGTTACAAAATTCAAGGGTTAACATGGAGTCTTATTAAATACCAAAAAGAAATCAATAACCAATGGAGTTGGGTTGCATGTTGCCATCAGATATATACAAATTAATTTAGATTTCTGGAAAAATAAAGGGCAAATTGAGGTAATGTATTTTGTTAGCAAGATAAACACATTCTGATAAATCCTTCAATATTTTAAAGTAAACAAGGGAGGCTAACCCTCATATTCAAATCTATAAGTCCATTTTAATAAGGAATATCAGATATAGAACAACTCCAATATATCCCATTGCCTCAACTATATGTAGCAACTACCCTCATTACTTGCCAGCAAGGTAGAAAACCTAATCTAATCTAACCTAACAAAACTTCTTACTTCTTACCATAACTCCTGATCTGTTAGCTTTCGATGATTGCAAAAGTAGTCTGGAAACTAGACTCAACTATATAAAGCAAAAGAAGGAAAAAGGGTTATGTAACTTCAAAAAATACTTGCAGAAAAAATGCAGAAAAGATTTGCACACTGTTCAATTAAGCAGCAAGCGTGGGCTTCAAAGTGCTGACAGGTTTTAATTCAACATAGCTTTTAAGTTCACCAACTGCTACCATAGATCAAAATTAAATCAATTGGAGGTGAAGGGAGAAGGACAGGGAGAAATCTAAGATGTGGTTTCAGTGTAGTGTGCTCTAGCGAAGGGGAAAAAACACTATCATATTCTACATCTAATCATATTTTATTTAGCTATGATGGACTTTTTCAAAAAGTATAATGCAGTAAAACACAAAAATACAGATATCCAGAAATGCAATGAGAGGATTAAAAGATGATTTAGGTTATCCTATTTATTTTCCAACATAGGATACCTTTCCTTTTTAATCTAGGGCTCTTGAGGGAGGGAGATTGAGAAAAATATCAAATCAGGGTTTTATATATTCAGTGAAAAGATAAATATAAGCCAAAATACTTAAGGTAGGTTTTTTGAGCAAGAGAAGCTCAAACTATACCTTGAATGACACACATAACTTAGGTGAGAAATTAGAACAAGATCCAAAGCTTTATAAAATTAATATATGAATTTCCAATTAGAATTCAAGTTATATTTCTGCCCACTAGAGTTCAAGTGTTTTGACTTAGTGTAGCTTTCTGAAAGGAAAATTGAGAATGAGAAAGGAAAGGGGAAAAGAAGGAAAGGATAAGAAGAAACAAGAAGACACACAGGTGAAAGACATAAACTCACAAAGGAGAAAAGAAAGCTGTTTAGGCATACATGTGCAAGAAAACAAAGGTGGAAGAGAAAGATTTTATATATATGGATATATATAAATACCTATGTATATATTGAGAGAGAGAGAGAGAGAGAGAGAGAGAGAGAGAGAGAGAGAGAGAGAGAGAGAGAGAGTTAAGCCTAAAGGCAATTATTTGAAGCAGATAACCCTTACCACAGCCTGCTAATTCACTAAGCCTAAGGATTTCAGAGGGGCTGTCACCTCTTAGCTGTCATTATAAATGCTAATTAGCTATTTAAGCACTAGCCACAACACTTCAAATGTTCTTTTCTGCATAGGATAACAACAGCCACTCACCAAAGGGAAAGTTATTCTCTGAGGTATTTAGTGCAATATTGTCCAGAAAAATCACACACACACACACACACACACACACACACACACACACACACACACACACACNTACAGATGAGCACACACACACACACACACACACACACACACACACACACACACACACTCTTTCATCTGGAATACTGTGTTCCGTACTGGTAATTTATGCAGTAAAACTTTGACCAGCTGGATTGCTCCCAGAGAAAAGTGATCATAAGAGTGATCAGAAGGCTGATAGGAATAGGAGTTATGGTCCATGAGAATAGGTTGAAGGTACTCCTGGAAATATTAAGCTGTTTGGCTGGGAGAACAGAAAACAATGAAACTTCCTAGCAATTGAATCTGTTCGCCCAGAGAAATGAACTGTGTAGGAAATCAGCAGGATCCCCAGCAATGAAGTTTTTCCAGGTAGAAACTGGATGACCAATCACTGATTAAGAATGTTATAAGAGGCATTCCTTCCTCTTCACTCACTGGTTAGGTTAGATGGCCTCAAACAATATTCTGTGATCTTGATTATTTTCACTGACTTCAAGAGCAACTCAAAATCAAGACCTTTTGGAGACAGGCGAGTAGATCTCAAACAAACAGAAAAAAATAACATGACAGGTTCATACACCTAAATAAAGTCAACTTTTATGTCACATCACCTCAGCAACATTGTGAAATTGAAATGTTTTTATATATTTTATTTATTTCATTAAATATTTCCCAATTATATGTAAAAATGTTTTAACAATTTTTAAACTGTTGAGCTCCAAATTATCTCCCTACCTCCAGCCCCACACCTACCCATTGAGAAGGCAAGTGATATGAAATTGGAAATCTAAAGTCTTAAAAAGTCCTCAGCATACAGTCCTCTACTCTTTGACAGAGCAGTTTCTCAGGGATCTCTATCCATTCCGAAAACAAAGTATTCATTCATCATCATCATAACAACAGCTCATTTTTATATAGCTCTCTAAGGTTTGTAACAACAACCATAATAATAATAATTAATAGCTAGGATGTATATAGTTCTCTATGATTTACAAAGTGATTTACATATATTAACTCATTTATAAAGCAATTTATATACATTATCTCATTCAATTGACAGTCATCATCCCTCAGGAATTAAAATTATAATATTTAAGAATGATATCAAATTTGCATAATGCTTTATAATTTTCTAAGTACATTCCCACACATCATTACCTTGAACCCCAACATTTTGTAGTATATGCTGATCTTACTGTTGGAATTCCCCATATACCCCATTATTTTCTGTTAGGAAGATAACTTCAGAATAGATCCATCTTTTATACATGGGAGATCATTTCTGAACTCCCACATATTATGGACCCAAAATATTGTATGATATGATTTTGAAATCCATCTAATGTCCTTTTAAGGATCTGCCTGATATCAAAGGGTGTGTGTGATGACTAAAAATGAGCCTGTGGGTAACTTGCCCTAGAAACACCACTTTTCCCAGAGTCCCCAGGGAACAAAGGTAAAGGTATTTTATTCTTTAATGAAGTTAAAAATATCTTATAAAAGGGATAAAGACCTGGCATAGGCTCGTAGCAGATTTGTAGCCTATAAAACAAGAGACTTTTCAAACTTCTAGTAGGTCATAAAAAAATATCTCTTCAATTCAACTGAGACAGCAGTGACTTAGGTACAAAGTCCTATTGTAGATCCTACAATAGGGAATGAAGATTTTTATATATGGTGCCTATCTCTGAGGGACTTGTATCCCTGCCTTTCTTTTTCTGCTTGTCTACCCTCTATCTCCTTGGATTGGATGAATCCTGTTAAGATGTCTAAAGTCTAAGTTTTATGTGCTCTGTGTTGGTAACCAAACAACGACTAAAGTGGTCCCAACAAGCTGTGTATGTGTTGAAAACTCCCAAATAGCCATGGATCTTTCTTATAGAATCTTGTTCTTGTACCCTTTTATGATGGCAGCTCTGATGAGGAAGCACAGGAAAAATTTATGCTGCGGGGTATCACAAAAACCTGGAGGAAAGGAATTAAGGAACTGAAAACTTAATATGAATGAGATGTGGAAGCAACAGAAGCAAATGTGATCTTACTCTGCATTAACAGAAGCATAGTGTCTAGTATGAGGTAGGCGACAGTCCTAGCATATTCTAACCTGGTCAGATTATATCCAGGTACTATGAGCAATCCTGGTTTGCATATTAATCCAGTTAGAGGAAACTAGGGATGTTTGGTCTAGAGAAGAAAAGGCCTAGAGGACAGAACTAAGGGCAATGTCGTTAGAAGCTGAAGAGTAGATTTCATATTGATGCAAAAGAAAATTACCTAAAAAGTAGAGCTTTCCAACAGTGAAATAGGAGGTCCTCAAGTAGAAATGGGCTAATCACGTTTTTTGGAACGTTATAAGGAGAGATTCCCGTTTAGGTACCAATTGGACTACATAACCCAGATTCCATTCAGTGCAGGTAGTTAAATGCAAAGAAAAATAAAGAGTTTAAAAAAGCGATTATATCTGGAGGCCAAGACAGGTTTCATGTAGGAGGTAGTACCTCAAGTGAACATTGAAAGAAGCTAAGGGTTCTAAGGGGCAGAATAGATGAGGGAGGGACAGCCTATGCAAAGGCAGAGGTATGACACTTTAAGTTTGGGAACAGTTGGTAGGTCATTTTATTTAATCATAGAATTTGTGAAAGGGACTTATGATTGTGTTATTCTTTGAGATTATGGAATTCTGGAGAGGAGTGAGCATGACAGGACTTGTTCCCATTGTTCTTAGTTGGGAGCCTGAGGTTTGCAAGAGCATTTCCCTGAATGTTACTTTCACACTCGATATATTGCTTCATGCTGTAGAAGCTTCCTGGGTACAGGAGCAACAAGCAAATGAAGGTACCTTCTGGATAGAGGAGCTGCCATGATGAATCTGTTCCTATAGTGGAAGAGCAAATAAGTGAACATTTGACAAGTCACCTCTGAAAGCCTGCCAGCTCTGATATAGTTTTTCATTGTGAAGGGTCCCGACTTGTTTGGAAATCATATAGAACACTACTATAAGGAATTCTGTGATAGAATATGGCCTTAAACATAAGCTTAGGCTACTGCTATTATATATTAGTAATGTTTTAAAAATTGTTGAGTTGTAGGACTGGAGATTTCTTATATCTTTTTTCTTTTTTAGGTTGATATTGCTTTGGACATTCTACCCCATACCACTCCCAATAAAAAAACAAGATAAACAAACAAACAAACAAATAAATAAATGAATGAATGAATAGATGAATGAATAAATGAATGAATGAATNTAAATAAATGAATGAATGAATGAATAGATGAATGAATAAATGAATGAATGAATGAATAAATGAATAAATAAATGAAGAGGTTTAATCGTTTTCCAAAATAACAGTGTTCTTGTGACCAATTCTCAAAGACTATAAAATAGCTAGTTAGATGGCATTTTCAAATATGACTGCCCACTGAGTTATGCAGTTTCCCACTTGAATATTTCCAGTCATAGGAAATCTCCCACTACCAGTGATTACAGAACCATGTAATTTCGAAGTTGAAAGTGGCCGCCTAGCCAAATGCATACCCCCAAAAATAACCCCACTTCAACATGAGCCTCCTCCCCACTATGACATAATAAAGTAAACACTCTATAGGTCCTAAAAACTTATCCACAATGCCACGGGTAAAAGTCTTCCAGAGCAGATTAGCAAGTCATATCATCAACAACAAAAACAACAAATCTTAATTAAATATGTATAAAGGGCAAAGAGTTGTTCTGAGTATTGAGGGCATCAAGAGATATGATGAAGTTACTGCTCTCAAGGAACTTACAGTCTAATCAGGAAATCAGAATATATACATGGAAATAAGAAATAGTAATACAAGGGAATATTTGATTATTGATTATTGGGGAGGGGACAAAGGGGAGAGCAGAAACAGTGTTACAGCACTTCAGAGAAGAGAATTCATTGGAGATTGGTAGAGACAGAAAAAGCATTTTAGAGAAGGTAGCATGTGCAGTGATATTTAAAGAATGGGTAGGACTTAACTGAGGAGAGGGAGAGTGGATGAAGATGAAAATGTGTACAGGGCTTTAAGAAAGGTGATTTAACTAGATAGATTGGAGCAGAGGGTTCATGTACAGGAATAGTAGGAAGAAAGACTACCGAGACAGGAAGAGTGCCTTGAAAGTCAGAAGAAGACTGGGCTTTTTTCTATAGGCATCTAGGAACTATTGAAAGGTTTTCAGCAGGACCCTGTTGTATGCAAAGTGTGGTTTTCAGATTAATGTGATAATCATTTTTTTAGGAAGGAATGTAAGGAAAGAAAGTGGAAGCAGGAAAACCAGGTAGGAGATTACTGAAATAGTTCATACCAAGTAGCAATAGTCTACCTACAAATATGTGGAGTGAACTAGATGTTTTCTGAGCTCTCTTCTAATTTAGTTTAGCTAGTAGTTTAGGGAGATATCAGCTCTGCAAAAGTCTCTTTTCTGTAATCACACACACACACACACACACACACAACACACACACACACACACACACACACACACACACACACACACACACANCTTTTCTGTACACACACACACACACACACACACACACACACACACACACACACACACTCCCCACAGGAAGTAACTCACCCAGTTTCTCATGGCCATCTTGGTTAAGAGTTCTGACTTACCCAAGGTGGAAATCCAAGGCCTCACACCTTTAGCAACACCCTAGAGAGGCAAGAGATCTGTGCTCAAGTATCACTCATTATGTTCACAGCCCAACCACTGGGAGAACCAAAAATCTAGGCCTGTGAAGAGAGAAGGGAATATTTGATTATTGAGACTGGAAGAACATTTCTGGGATCAGAAGAGAACCACATTGTCCGAAATCTCACCAATTAGAGATGATCTAAAATTAAAATTTATTCATCCAAAAGCAAGTATCATTGGGAAGATTTGGGGCTCTTGGTCATTCATTCCTTATTTTTGATAAATCTACTCCATTTTGTTTCTTTGAAATAGTAAAGTTTGGGAAGAATCAGAAATTTTTCTGAGGTCCCTCTAAAGCAGTGATTTCCAAAGTGGGCACCACCACCCCCTGGTGGGTGCTGCAGCAATCCAGGGAAGCAGTGATGGCCACAGGTGCAATTAT
The DNA here is from genome assembly GCF_016433145.1 of Gracilinanus agilis. Classification (NCBI taxonomy): domain Eukaryota; kingdom Metazoa; phylum Chordata; class Mammalia; order Didelphimorphia; family Didelphidae; genus Gracilinanus; species Gracilinanus agilis. The sequence continues at coordinate 106,068,260 of NC_058134.1, forward strand.
CTTTCCTATAATTGCTATTAAAATTTTTTTAAATTAATTTCCAGGGGGCTAAGTAATATTTTTTCTGAAAAGGGGGCAGTAGGTCAAAAAAGTTTGGGAACTATTGCTCTAAAAGTTCTCAAACAAACCCAAAAAAGGTTACAGTCAAGTAGACATGTCTGGTGCTCTAGTGGGATACAAGAAAATCTTTATTGCCTAGAAATATTGGCTCTAAGTTGCCAGAAGTTTTTCACTTAGTCACACTGCCCCAAATCCCAACAACTAAAAAATCATTTGTCACAAAAAAACTATTAATCTAAATTCAAATACCCTTAAGAGGATTTGAGATTCTAGATTAGTAATTCCATATTATCGATTACCTCCAAATATCTCACTCGGATCAATGATGTCACAGGAATGGGAATTTTGTTAAGAGTTGATATGTATTCTTAAACCATTTTTACATCATGGATTCCTTTTGCAATTTGGCAAAGCCTATGGGCACCTTTGCAGAAAAACAAAACATCTTTAAATATATAACACAAAATACATAGGATTTCAAAAGAAATCAAAAGTTGGTGAAAATAAAGATGTAAGTTTTTTTTTCCCATCTGTATGTATGAACCCCTTGAAATCCATCCACAATTCGGGGCACTATTAAAAGTCTGATCTTCCTCTACACTTCAACCCCATATTTCACTCCTTTTACCCTTCACATGTGCCACAAAGGGAAAAGGCTTTGTCCTGCTGTTTTATAAACCTTAGCTCTCTGGATATAATGAAGAGAAGTCAGGAGGTAGAACAGTGTACAAAAACGTGAGCAAAGAAGATGGCCAAAATGAATTTTTTTCTACTTTGAATATTGGCAATCCACTCTGTGAAGCAGAAAGCAAGTTCTCTACCCTGCTCCCCTCCACTTCAGACCTAATGCCTTACACTTGTGATGAGGCACTTCTTTCCCTGTCCCTCTCCAGGACCAATTAATTGGCTCTGGCAAAGCAAACAGGAGCCTGAAAGAAGTTTCCTGGCCCCAATTCTAGGCATCAGGAATTCACCAAGGGAGTTTTGCATAAGATTGACCAAGAGGGGTTAAAAATGGAGAATGGCTGCACATAACACAGTAGAGAAATGCCCAGAGAGAGTGAATTCCCAGGGTAAAGGCTGTGACTATGGCTAAACAAAATTATTCATGTGTGGCCTATTAAACGCAAAGACATGAAGAAAAAAATGAAAAACAACTGTCAGGGTAACTCAGGGTCAGGCCATGCCCAAACCTCCTGCTAAAATAGCAATTGGAGAAGCTGCTAGGTAACACAGTGGATAGAGAGCCATGCCTGGAATTGGGAGGACCTGGGTTCCAATTTGGCATCAGACATTTCCCAGCTACATGACCCTGAACAAGTCCCTTAAGCATAATTGCCTAGCTCTTACCTGGGTATTGATAGAATCAATTCTAAGACAGAAGGTAAGGATTTAAAAAAAAAGAGCAATTGGAACTGAACCACAAAGACAGAATTGACATTCAAATAATAAGGTTGCCCAAAGACTCTACATACTTGAACCTTGTAACATCTCTATGAGGTAGGAGCAATTGGTATTATTATCTCCATTTTATAGAAGAGGAAATTAAAGCTCAGGGGGTTGTTTGCACATGGCTCAGAACTAAGAGGTATCAAAGGACATGAATTTGAGTCTTCTAAATTTCAAGTCCAAACTTCTACTGACCATAAGTCAGAAGGAAACTTAGGAGTCATCTGCTTGAACCAAAAGTCCAAAAACGATGAACTAAAAAAAAACCTGAAAATTGATTCCAAGGCACAATGACCAAATAACAATGTCTAGGTCCAGAAATACAGGTAACCAGAGGACCAAAGTTTTTAAAACAATGGCATGAAGTCTTTTTCTCTTTTTCTTCTTGCGTCACACATGAGTACAGGGAGTGAAATATGGGGTTGAAGTGAAGAAGAAGTTATAGCCCTCCAATTTACAAGACCTTCTTTTGTCCAACTCCAATCTTTAAGGTCCTTAAATTGTTCCTAGAGTATATCTCTAGTCTCTGCTTTCCTTGCAAAGCTCCCAGTATTCTAGACTTGCCACCTTCTCAGATTCTCACAACCAAGCCTTCCATTTGCTCCTATAGTGAGCTGGCAAGCCACCTCCACAGACAACTGCTAAAGTCCTAAATCTATTGGCTCCTCCGAATGGTTCACATTTGGCATTTTGGAAGTCCCTCATGTTTTTTTTTGGTTTTGTCTTTAATATTTTATTTTTTCTTTCCCTCATATTCTGACAGAATTATATGCTCCCTGAGAAACAGGGAACATTTTCTTCTTAGTATTTGTATCTCTAGAACCTAACATTGGGATTAGCACATAGTAAGAACTTAATAAATGCTTCTTGATTAATTGTTTGGCTAGAATAGCTTCCAATGTCCCCAGGCTATCACATTTAGACATTTCAAGGATTGATAACTCTCTCAGAACCACTAGAGAGCAGACTAGAGGAATGTTCTGCAGTGATCTTTAGGGGTAGCTTTGACATTGCATAAGTCTTAAAGGAAATAGTTCTTTCCACAAATTGACTCAGGAGCCTCTAGACCAGGGGTCAGCAATGTATGGCTCTTTCTGCAGGAGCCATAAAGTCCATTTTTTTTCAGGCACTCTTACAGGAGCGGCACTGTGAGCACTGTACAGCTCTCACGAAATTACATTTTAAAAAATGTGGCATTTATGGCTCTCACAGCCAAAAAGGTTGCCGACCCCTGCTCTAGAGTTTCAGTAAGGCAGCAAGCCTGAATGATTTACTCCTATCTACCCCTTAGTTTTATTTTCCTGTATGCTACAGTTCAGGATATATCCCTTCAGGCTACAGTGAGAGCTCATACTACCCAGTGGTGCCATCCCAAGATGGGCCAGTGGAGAACCCATCATTCCCTCTTGGCAGAGTCTAAATTCAGATATGCAGAGTTCTTGGCATTAGCCCGAAATGCCTCTTTATATTCCCTCCCACGGGGCACAGGTGTACGCTGCAAAGGAAGTCCAAAGAATAATCGTGGGTATCTCATAATTCCCCAAGGAGTTACAGAAATCATATCTAATCATTAGTCTGAGTTACATGACAATGTTTTCATTTTAGACTATTTCCATTTTTATGTTAGACAATGAATTGAACAGAACATTGTAGAAATAGTTTTCCTAAAACCACTGGGAAAATCTCTAGTCTCTAGAGCAGCATTGACCCCTTTGCCTTCAAGTTATGAACCAGACAAAGCTTCCATGCCTTTAGAACTTTATGAAAGACACAGCAGGTTGTTCATGCAGACACCTACAGCGATTGAAGCTCTAAGAGAGGAATTTCACAGCTGTTTGAGCTATCCAATAACCATGGAAACCAGCAGAAGGATATGAAGTTCTTTTTACCTCTCAGGGCCTCATTTCTCCATCTATAAAATGAGCAAGCAGAACTAGATGACCTTAAAGGCCCTTCCTGGCTTTACATCTTGCCTCCTATGAATCTGTGCATTAGAAGATTGGATTGTATAAAAGAGAAGTTTGTGCATGTTTAATAGAAGAAGAAAATCTTGCTGGTTGAGGTGGATTTAACCATGTAAAATTAAAAAACACTTGTGATATGTTTTGATTTTCTAACAAATAAAATATGGAATAAAGATAGGGAGAACGGGGGTGGGAGAGCTTAAAGAGAGAATGTTTTCAATTGTACATGATAACAAAAACAAGCAAAAAAAAAGTCCCTCACCAGAAAAATAATGTTGCAAATAGAACTAAAAAAGGAAAATGATATATCAGCTTGAAAATAGTCTCTCTCATCTCATAAAGGCTGGATATTGAAAATTACACGCTATTAGATAACTGGTTTTGACTTTTAAAAAACCTAACACTTTCTTATTTGTTCTGTAAAAGCACCTTTTTTTCTCATCAGATGTTTGAACCATGGTGTTGAAAGACCCCCAGATAATGTGAATTTCAATTAGGTTGTGAGCTTTTTGTGGGCAGGTACTATCTTTTACCTCTTTTTGTAATGCCAAACATTAGTATGATGCCCAACACATAGTAGGAGCTTAATAAATGCTGACTGATTAACTGAGCTGCACTGAAAAAAGAAACTATTTTATGAAATTTTCACAGGCCTACATTTGGAGGGTTTGGGTACAAAGGACTTTGGAAAAAAAAAAGAAAAAGGCTTGCCATTAAACAGCCAACTTCATTGCAAACAAAAGACTCAGGGGATTTGGAATCAGAAAACCTGGGTTTGAATTTCAATCCTGCTTCTAATTATCAGTGTGACCTCAGGAAACTTATTTCACTTTCCTCTGCCTCAGTTCTATCATCTGTTAAATGGAGAGCAGGACTAGATGATCACTTAAACTGAGTGCTATTTTATTATAATAAGCAAGAAAATTGACCCTAGAGAAGAGTTAAGAAAATGCTTCTCCCTCTGTTCTTTGCAGAGGTGGGGAACTAACCTGGAATATTACATACACTATGAGGCTCAATTGATAGTTTACTTAGTTTTGCTGAATTGTCCTGTTTTGTTTTTCTTTTCTCTTATTTTCTTTGTTACAAAGTATGACTACCTGAGTAGATGAGGGAAATGAAGTTTGTAAGGTCAAAACAAAAGCTATCAATAAGTTTTAAAAAAAATAAAAGCCAAGATAATTGCTAAAAGTCACTTCCAGTTGTAAATCCTACAATCTTGTTTCCATCAGAATATTCTATTTTACAGTATTAAATTTCACAAAGACAGAGATAACATTTTACTTAAACTTTGCATCTATTAACACTGCCTAGCACAGACCTCTTCCTTAACATTTGATGAATAAATAAATAGGTAAAGAAATATTCTGACATCATTTTCTAGGATCACTCCATAAAGAGTATCTGGTGTTCTAGTTGGACTGAGATGCTTAAGACTCCTACAAAAGTGATTTCTGACCAAGATTGCTGCCTGAACAGAGGCAAGATGAGTCTTCCTCTCTCCAGGAATATCTTTGAAGAGAAAGTAGTAAAACTTCCCAAGAAATAGATTGTTTCAGAATTATAATAAAAAAAACAGAATTCAATTAATTCTTGAGGTAGAATTCAAGAAACATTGAAACAAAACAAAAACTTTTTAAAATAGAAGAAAATTTAAGAATTCTGAAATAAAAATAATTTATCTATAAAATAAAACAGATCAAAGAGAGATGATTAGGAATTTACTGGAGTAGCTACAAACCATGACTTTTTAAAAGACTAGTTTCACGAAATTATAAATGAAAACAAGCCAGATCTATTAGAACCAGAGAGCAAAGTGGAAAAAATCTATGGTCATCTCCTGAAATTAACCCAAAAAGGAAAAGTCCTAGGAATGCTGCAGCCAAAATCCAGAACTCCCACATCAAAGGAAAAACTAATACAAGAATCCAAAAAGAAGCAGTTCATCTAACAACAGACACAAGTAAGATCATAAATGACCTGGAAAATTCTTCCAAAAATAGGAGAGGTCCTAAAATATAATATCCCAAAAGGCAAAAAGTAAAGGATTACAATCAAGAATAATTTGTCCTACAAAGCTTAGTAAAGTCATATGGAGGGGAAAATGGACTCTGCCAAAAAGCTCTGTAAATTAGCATTAAGCCTCCATTTCAGTGTATAAAAACATGAGAAAAGTCTCCAAAATTTTTTTCTTCTCTCATTCTCAAATCCCAAATTATTGCTGTCTTTCAATCATTTTTGAGTCAGATGTTTTGTGACCCCATTTGAAGTTTTCATGGCAGAGATAGTAGTATGGTTTGCCATTTCCTTCTCCTGCTCATTTTTACAGATGAGAAAACTGAAAGAAATAAGGTACAGTGAATTGCCCAATGGTCACACAACTAATAAGAAGTGTCTGAGGACAGATTTGAGGTGGAAGATGAGTCTTCTTAACTCTAGGCTCAGTGCTCGATCCACTGCCCTACTTACCTACAAAAACTATTAGACTTAGGAAAACATCATTATTATTGGCCATATAATTTATCAAGAGTAACAAATAATGCAAAAACATACATAAACATATAACTAGGAATTGGCCGATGAAAGCTCAGTCCTTGTGAACACACATACAGTTTTCTGTGCACTCAACAAGGACTTTGGCATACGCATCTGTATTCTATAACCATTTCCTGTCCACCTATTAAATGGTGCAGAAAAAGTGTTTTGTTTTGCTTCTGAACTAGATTTGAGTCTATCCAAAAGAACTTCAATAGGCAAACTTAATCTCCCTCTGACACCAGGTCAGTTTTGTGGGAGAAAGATGAAAAGCTGTAAGCCTGCTCCACCTTCAAAGCCACTTGGGACCAATATAGATTCTGCCCTTATTGTATGCACTCTTTCCTGCCCTTGGGTGGAGTATTGGAGAAGGAATGACTTGGTGAGATATGAAAGGTCAAAGGATCAGAATTCCACTGACCAGAGTCCCAAGTTTGCTAGCAGCTGAACTCAGTACAACAGCATAACCTCTAGGAGTGACCTGCCTGACTCAATGTACCAGTGAATAGACCTGGCAGCCAACACACCATTGTGTACAAACCAGGGAGTGACTTTGGCCATGCGCTATCTTGCATTTAGAAGATAACTTTTTGACTCAAATACTACTTAGCACTGCTTTACATTTTAGCCCACCCATTCCAGGAACTAAGATGATATAAGGGGAAGTATACCTCTAGTTTTTCAGGGATGGCAGGCAGCTCGGTGATACAGTAGATACAATGCTTGAACCTGAAGTTGGGAAGACCCAAATTCAAAACTTGCCTCAAACACTTACTAGCTGTGTGACTTTGGGCAAGTCATTTAACCTCTGCCTCGGTTTCTTCATGCGCAAAATGGGGATAGTGATATACCTCCCTCCCTCGATTGTCATTTTTGTTTTTTGTTTGTTTGCTTTTATTTTTGTTTGGGTTTTTTATTTTTTCACATGTCAGTACACTTTTTAAGAATTGTTTTCTGACATTTTGCAATCCATGTTCTTTCCTTCTTTCTCATCCCTCCCCAAGAAGGCAGGTAAAATGATAAAGGTTGTATATGTGCTATCATGCAATGAGAGGTCCTGGGTTAAGATCAGACCACAGAAAATTTTAATTCTGTGATCCTGGGCAAGTCACTTAACACCCACTGCCTAGCCCTTACCACTCTTCTGCCTTAGAACTAAGTATTGGTTCTAAGGCAGAAGGTAAGGATTTTTTAAAAAATGATAATTGATGTTATCTAGTTAAATGATAATGTGGTGCTAATAACTAGATGAACAATGTAGAGAAGGTGCAAACTCTAACTTGATTAATATTGAGGCGAACAGACTAGAATGGAACCTCAAGCCAACAGCATTGGGAAAAGCTCCTATAACCTCTCAGGAGCACCTTTCACATCCATAGCAATCCTGATTCTGTGATTGGGAATTGAAATAAGGATCTCTAGGATCCATAATGAGCTACAAAAAATTCATACAACTCATTGGCTTTTAGAAAATATGCAACCAGTCACTTCCCATGAACAGCTGTGATTTATCAACTCTTCCAAAACATTGAAAAGAATCCAACAATTCAGTAGTCTCAGGAATGCCAATTAAAATCTCTCAGAAATTCTCAGAATGTCTTCTCCAAAGATTTTTTTTTCCAACAAAATAAAAGTAAACTCAGTTTAGATCTCCTCAGGAATGAAAATGAAATACAATTCAATTCTCTCCCTCCAAAATGGCAGTTAAACTCACTTCCCTCAAAATGAGTCTTCAGACTCTCTCCAAGATGACAGTTAACTCTCCAACTCCTACACAGATTCATTTTTCTTCAGCAGTTAACTGCAGTGTCTCCAAGACTCTTCATAACAATGAACTATCCAAGCCTCCTCAGGAAAATCATTGTTATTCCTCTTTCAGTGCCTCACTCAAGTTCCCCCAAAGGTGGTTGTTAACTGTCCCTCTCCAAGCTTCACTCTTCTCTATGTTAAAGGTACAATATAGTATACAGCATCCCCAACAGAGGGCTGAATGGAGTATGTATTGAAGAAAAATATCTATTTCTCTTGGCAGAAAAGCAAGGAAACAGTAAACTAGCAATCACATACATTGTCACATATGGTTAGTGTGCTACTTATTTTTACTTACCTATTTTTCTCTGTGACAAGGGGGAGTTCATTCCAGGATGGGTTTGGAACATCAGCTATATTCTAGAAATGACTATATATGCTATGATATAAAATACATAAAACCAATGAATGTTACTTTTAAAGCATCAATAAAACATTTTTAAAAACACACAGGCAAATCTCACTTTTCATACCAGGATACACCAGAAAATGGAATCATTCAAGCCATTCATTCATTTGTTTGTTTTTGTTTTTATTTTATTTTCAATTACATGTAGAAAGAATTTTTGACAATTGTTATCTGACATTTCCTGATTTACATTCTCTCCCTCCCTTCTTTCTGTTTCCTCCCCCAGCCCAAAGCAGTAAATAGCCTCATATGTGTAACCCAGTGATTCCCAAAGTGGGCGCCACCACCCCCTGGTGGGTGCTACAGCAATCCAGGGGAGCGGTGATGGCCACAGGTGCATTTATCTTTCCTATTAATTGCTATTAAAATTTAAAAAAAATTAATTTCCAGGGGGCTAAGTAATATTTTTTCTGGAAAGGGGGCAGTAGGCCAAAAAAGTTTGGGAACCACTGGTATAACCTATATCAGTGCCCTCATGCAATATATATTTCTAAACTCCACATTCTGTAAAAGAAGACCCATCACACATACAATAAAAAAAATCATGAAGGAAATAAAGTGAAAAATGGCATGCTTTGATCTGAAATAAGATGAACAATTCCTTCTTTGGCTGCTGTGGATAGCATTTTTCATCATGAGTACCTTGGGATTATCTTCGAACCTTGCATTGCTGATAATAGTTATAAAGTCATTTATAGCAAAGCTTGTTTTATTTCCCCCAAAGGAAGGGTGTGCTTTGGTGAAAGTATTCTATTACTGACCAAGGGCCATACATCCAGATAAGTGAGAGATATGTCCAATGGCATGTCATCAAGGCAAAGCCTCCAGAAGCATAACCTCAAATAACTCAGTTATCCCATGCATTCAGGAGCTCTCACAATGATGCAGATTGCCATTCATCCATGCCTACTTATCCCATGTGATTCTTGTTCAAGTTCTCCAAAAAGTTCATCATCACAATGTTCTGGAGGCCTCCCTCACTTTTCTCTTGACATCTTGAAGGTATCAGTAGAATATTCTGGTTCTCTACCTGTCACCCCTCACTATCACCATATGGCAAGCCCATCTTCTTTTCCTGTCACACAGTGCCTAAGTGATGTCCTTTACCTCTGGCCTTCTTCAGAGTTGTTGGTTATGAGAAGCAGCAAACCTCCACCATACACATCTGCTGCACTGCCCTTTGGTTGATATTCATCTTTAGTTCTTCAGCGATAATGGTTCTTGGTCTTTTACAACAAGGTGTCTTCTAACCATATATTAAAATCATTCCAGATTCCTGAGATGAAACAACATAAATAATCTTGTTCAATGACCTTATGGGAATAAGTATCAACCCAGGTATAAAAAAGAGAGATGAAGGTTCTTCAAAGTCATTCAGCATTTTATTGGAAGAGTTTCAGGGCACAGACCAGGCTGAGAAAGATTTCCTGGGGTTAGGACTGTTCCTTTATGGCATTCTGATGATTCAGTAAGCCCCAGGACACTGCAAGAGTCTCCTGGAAGAGTTTTACAATCAAAGTTCTTGGCCTGTCCAGACAAGAAGAATATCTACTGCCTACATCAGAGGGTCAAAAATCTAGAAGGACCTCAGAAGCTAGCTTGTCCAACCCATTCATTTTATAGATGAGCAAACTAAGGACCATGAAATTTAAATGACTTGATCAAGGTTACACAGGCACTAAACATCAAAGTCACAATTCAAACTCAGGTCCTCTGAATCTAATAACAGTGGGGTTTTTTTTCTGCTGTACCAGTGCTTAGCAGAATACTTGGTATAAAGTAAGTGCTTATCCCAGGAGGACATTGGTTGCAAATTGGCAGGACCAGAAATTCAATTTGGAGCTTGATGTTTCTTTAAAGTGCCAGTTAATTTGTCAAATACTATGGAAGATGACAAATATTATGGAAAATATCTTACAAAAGATCAACAAATAATTTTTATATGGAGTTGCCATTTTGTTTTTATGATGAAAATAATACATATTATTAAATAAGATATAATGAAAAAAAAGCAATGGGAAAGTTCTGACTATGTGACCAACCTTAGAACAATGTTTGCATTAGTGTGACCGCAAAAGTGCATTCTCTGATAAAATGGCTTAAATCCAAGCTAAGTCACATTGATGTAAACCCAAAATAAGAATTCAATTGTTCTTGAGAATAGTTGTTTGTTAAATACTGTACCAATATTCTTATTAACTGGGTCAAATGCAATCCACAATTAGCACTAGGCATTAGATCATCACTTCTGAATAAACAAAGTTGTTTAAATTGTTTTAGAAGTGCTAAAAAAACTTCTAAGTTTGCATCTGGATTAAGTTTTGCCCTTATTAATAAAATTTTATGAGGCCTTCACTCAGACAGTTTTCTAAACAAATAGCACACTAATAAAGAAATTTGGAGGTCTCTCTTCTATATCTGAAAAGGAACATAAATATATTCCACATAAATGGTTTGTACAAGATGTCCCAGGTATTCTGCCTGTGATACCATATAATAAACACAACTTGATTGTATCATGAAATAAACCAAAATTAATATGCTACCTGTTCTTGACATTAAAGATTTAATTAACAATACTTTAGTCTAAGGCAGTGATGGGCAAACTTTTTAAAGAGGGGGACAAAGGAAAGGAAATGCTCATCTGTCAGTCTGTTTCTAAGGCAACTCTTTCGAAGTTTCATTGTATTGTATCCTACTCATTGTATTTGTCAGATTAGGAATAATGTCTCAGGGCCGGATAGAACATTTCAGGGGGCCCCATCTGGCCCATGCTGTAGTTTGCCTATCACTGGTCTAAGGGAATGCCCCCACCCCGTTTCGTTCCCTTGAAAAGGCAATGGCAGAAATTGACCTCTGCTATTTGAAACAAGGATACCATCATATACCAGAAGAGAGAGCAGCTGCTTGGAGAGTAGTTAAGAGAACCAAATGAGTTTTGCAACCAACCAGAAAAAAGCAGAAATGTTCTTATGTAAAGAGCTCACTGGGTTTATTATCCTTCAGTGCCATCTATAGCCTAAAAGGAGAGAAACTTCTCAAGGGTTTGCCTGGTGGTCCTTCCCTGTCCTCTATGGCTAGAGAGAAAAACTGAGAAAAGATAAGTTTTGCATCTGCTTTGCTGTGAGCTGTGCTGACTGTAGAAGAGGTGTCGCTTTACTGAGTTCATTGGAGAAGACAGAATTCTATGCTATCTGAAGATCTAGCTGGGGAAAGGGTTCCTTGCCTGGCCTATCCCTACTTACAATTTGCAAGAAGAGAAATCCTTCAGAGACTTGTTTATGTTGTTCTTTATGTGGTTCGAGAATGAGGAACCTCTCATTTCCCAATGAAAATTAAACCTGATTAGCTTGACAGGATCCAGGCTTTATGAAAATAGTGCAATGCTATGACCTTCCTAAAAGCAACACAGCTTCAGAGTAGAAGCAAAGCAGCTTTGGTAAGCAGACCAGTAGAGGAGCAGATGATTCAATGGTGTGGACTAGTCCCTAAATCAGTGATGGGCAACCTTTTGAACTTGGTGTGTCAAAATTCACCAAAAAACTGAGCATAACTCGGGTGGTGTGTCACTTCAAGAAAAAAACCACAATTTCATGATATTTATAGTTCAAAAACAAAAATGTATAATTTTAATATATAACTATTTAATACACCAAAATGGGTAAATTAATATAGGTAGAATTGTCACCTATAGTACACAGAGTGTCTACACTACACTACGGCAAATGTTTCGTCCTCAGCATGAGGCCCCATAGTTCTGTATATGCGGTCACATGCGGCTGCGTGTCATTGAAAATGGCTACTGACACGTGTGTCATAGGTTTGCCATCACCACCCTAAATGAAACCCATCCTCACCTGTCATCCAGAGCTATGAGTGGCAACAAGTACAAGAGTTTCCTTACTCAAGTGTCTTCTTTAACATCCATGATCTCAAGTGGGGGGAAACTGCCTCACAGAATTCCACAGAACCCCCCCAGAACTCTAGGAGAGGAGGCAGTTGGGGCAGTTAAGAATGTGAGTATAAAAGCCAGGACACCCAGCTTGCAAGGACTCACTCTTTGGGGGATCCAGGGAGGCTGGGAGAGAGGGTAGGATTACTCTTTTTGTTAGCTCATCTCTGACCTCAGGGAGCTGGATGATACTTTGCTGTTTACCTTATACAGACTAAACCAGGCTGTGTGCACTGGAAAATACCTCACTTGCAATATCTCAGTTAATTCTTCATTTATCTAGATCTACAATCAAGATTACCTTCACCATCTTAAACTTAGTAACATTAGATTAAGAAGAAAGTTAGTTTGTGAGGGAGTTAGTGGTTATTTCCTGAAGATATTAGGTAGCTTTCCTTACCCTCAATCCTAAAACTTCCCTCCTTCCCCTGTTTTCCTGATATTAATAAATCCCTTCCCTTGTTAAGTTTGAAAGCCTGTGTGAAGTTATACTTGGGCTTTACCAACCAATATCATACATTACCTAGATAAAATCTCCATCCAGGCAAGCACTAGAACAGCTGTTATCCAGAAAGCAATATGCTTTAATAGAAGACATCCTGAACCTTTATATCTCAGGTTTTGGGGAATAATCTTCTAACAGTGAAAGTTGCTAATCTCAAGTGGAATTATTTCCTATTTGTCTACCAATTTAGTCCTGGATTAGCCAAGCCTAAACAGTCTCCATTTCTTGATCTAAAAGGGAAACTGTTAAAACTGTTACTCCTTCTGCTGTAACTGCCTCAAGAGGGGGAGGAGAAGGAATTCTATTCACTCACACCCCTCCCCCCTGCTAGGATAGCTAGCTTCATCCTTTGTTCTGACCCATTACCAATCATTGTCAATCTGAATCAATCATACATTTACTACTAGGACAATAAACCATGAACAATGTGTGCATTGGTGGTAGAATGTAAACCATGTCTACAGATAGATTGTTATATTTTGATTATTCCTGTTTTTTTGCATCCTATTGAGTAAATGGTTTGTTAATCTCATTATTCCTTTCACCTTTTCATTTAGGGATTAATGTTGTAACAGTCTATATGATTTAGCATATTAATAATGAAACTATCCCAAACCATCTAATTATCTCAATCAATGGATATATGATATAACATTCATTTGTGTTTAAAAAAAAACTTTTTAGTAGCAAAGAAAGTATCAATATAAAACCAAAATCAAATATTTTATGCAAGACAGATATGCTAGGAGCCTTCCCAATAAATATAAGAGTAAAACAAAGATGCCCCTTCTCCTCACTATTATTTTATATAGTTCTAGAAATAATAGCAATAGCAATAAAACAAAGAAAGAAATAAAAAGGGTAAAGTGAGTAAAAAAAGGAGATAAAACATCTAATTGCTGATGACATAATGGTTTATTTAGAAAATCCTAATCATCAATGACACTAATTGAGACAAATACTAATTTTAGCAAAATTGTAAGCTATGAAATAAATCCTCAAAAAAATCAATAGCATTTCTAAATAATAATAACAAACTCCTAGAATAGAAAGAAGCATCCCATTCCAAAAAACAACAAAATGTGTAAGTCATATTTCTATCAATCTTCTGAAGTACACAGAATATTTATATAGACTCAATTGTAAACTGAAAATTTATTAAATTTGTATAAACCATAGAACCTAAATTACATAGGAAAGAACTACCCATTTTATTTTCTTTAATGTTGAGAAACTAGGGAGCATGTCTTGCAGAAATTAGGCTTAAATCAACACTTTATGCCATATTTTATAATGCAGTCTAAGTGGATTCATGATCTTAATATTAGATCATAACATAAAAAAATTCCAAGAGAAGCAGACCATATAGCTTTCACCACAATGGGTAGAGGTATATTTTAACCAAAACTAGAGGCAATTAGAAAAGATAAAATAAATAACCATGATTATGTGAAACTGAAAAGCAACTGCACAAACAAAATCAATATGCCTAGGAGAAGAAGGCAAAATAGTTAAATGGTGGCAACTTCAAATTATTAGAATTATTTAAAGTGCTTCATAATATTACAAGGAAATTATGAAGAAAAAGAAGACATTAATTTATATATCCTTAGATTTTTAAATAGTATTTTATTTTTCCCCTATTTGCATGTAAAAACAATTCTTAACATTCATTTTTTGAAGTTTTGAGTTCCCAACTCTCTCCCTTCTTCTGGTCTTCCCTCCCTCACTCCCTCCCCACTCTCTTGATTCTCTGAGAAGGTAAACATTCTGATACAGATTTTACACATGTAATCATTAGACAGATTCTTAAGGAGCACATCTCCAAAATTATATCCCCTTCCAAGTTCTCTTAACTTCTAATGTAGCTCCCACATATAGCACCATTCCACATCCCTCTAGGATCTCATTCTTCCTGGTACTAATACCTTCCTGGTAACTGCACCCACGTTGACAAGTCTACATAGTTTCCTTATAGGAGCAGCCACAATGCTATCATTTACTCTCAGAGTAATAGGGACAACTGTGGTATATGGGAAGTAGACCCCTACTAGTTATTACTGTAGCTCATGATTCCCTACTGGTGTATTTATCACTTATGCAAAAATCATAATGACACCATTAGCTCTTTTATTAGCTTTTTATTTTTAATACTAAGTTTTATCAATGTCTTCTATTTCTTGCTTTTGGTAACACTATTTCTCCCACTGAAAAGTACCTTTGAAGCTAAGAAATGACTCAAAATTTCTTCTTTTTGCCTACAGACATTTAAAGCTGGAAAAGACTTTGAACATCATCTAATCCAACTCCCTCACCTTTCAGATGAGGAAAATGGGGTTCAACGAAATTAAATTATTTTGCCCAAGTTACATAGATCTTTTGATCATAGATTGAGAGCTGGACGTGATTCTAGAAATAATTTATCCCAGTTCCCTAATTGTACAGATAAGAAATTGAGATCCAAAGATATTATGTAACTTGCCCAAGGGGGAGCCAAGTCTCAAATATGGGTTCTAACTCCATTCTCTTTTTGAAATAACTCACTGATACTGTTCCCTCCAATTATTCAAAACTACAATCAACATATGAGCAAATACAGACCACTGTAACATAATCTGATCCCATCCAAGAAATTATTTGAATAAAAAGTGGCATCTATTAGTTTCACTGGAAAATCATAAAATTAAAAAAAACCAATCACCAGCTTAATAGAGTCTTTTAAGAGGTTGCAAACAACTCTTACATAATTCCTAAAAGAGGTAATAAGACTTATGCCACTTATTACTTTTGTTTTGATGGATAGAATTGAATGGACCATGGCTAAAAGAAATTGAGGGACAGACACTAAGAAGCAACACAAAAGAAGAGTATGTAGCAATATTCAGAGAGGTAAACATATTATAATTGTTCATCTATAGTAAAGGGGTAAAGTAGAAGATTACTGGAATTTCAAAATAGGTTGGGAATAAATGTAAGAAAAAATAGTCTCTCATTTGTTCATACCTTAAATGGCATCTTCTATTTAACGAGTTGAAAGCATTTCAAATATATGGTCTCATCACTATAAGTAAATACAGTAGATTACTAGGTATAATTATCTATATTTTACAGGTGTGGAGTCCAAGACACTGAAAAATTTGAAAGACTTGGTAGAGCTAGGACTACAATCTTAACCTTTAGAACCAGGGGATCTTGGTCCTCTTAGTCCTGAAATCAAATTTTTAGAAGCTTTTATTAAAAAAGTGAGACTTTAAGAAATTATAACAACAACGATGATGATGATGATGATGATGATGATGATGATGATGATGATAACTAGCAATTACATAGTGTTTTAAGATTTCCAAAGCACTTTACAAATATCTCATTTTATCTCTACAGTAACCCTGATGGTGGGGGGAAGGAATGCCACTATTATCTCCATTTTATTGATGAGGAAATCAAGGTGAAGAGTAACAGTTACCAAGCATCTGAGGTAGAATTTGAACTCAGTATATCCTGACACCAAGTCCAATATTTATTTACAGGGCCAACTGATATGGATCTCTTAAGAAAGAGAGACAAAAGTGTAAGAGCCAAAATAACTTTGCTTTCTGCTAGCCTCAGATTGGACAGAAAATAGACAATCATTAAAAACCTATGACTTAGGAATGAACATGAAATTAAAAATTCCTCCTTGAAGTTGAGTTCCTGACTGGAGAAAGTATGAAACATTAGGGAATTGGGTAATGTCCATCCTTTTTAAGTCACTCTCAGATATATCATGGTTAACAGTATAGAACCCAAGTGCTTAGGATGAAAAAATGAAGTAAAAAAGAAAAAAAGTGTGTTAGGCAGACACTAGGATTAAGTTTCTTTGGAAGCTGAGGACCAAGAAAGACCTACAATTTAGTGAACTAGAGAGCTGTGGACAACATTCTTGAGTTGGAGTCTGGAAGGCCTGAGTTCAAATCCTGACTCAGACTCATACTAACTGTGTGATACAGGCAAATCACTCAACCTCTCTCAGCCTGTTATCTCATTCATTAAAAAAAATCCATGTAACAATAGTACATGTCTTACAAGGTTTTTGTGATGATCAACTGAGATAAATATGTATAATGTGTTTTATAAATATTAAAATATTATATAATTGTTAGCAATTATTGTTCTAAAACCTCAAAGCTGGAAAGAATTTCATACAAAATTTAATCCAATCCCTGCCTGATCAGGAACTCCTAAAATGTCTCAGACAAGCCAGCAGCCAGTCTCCCCTTGAACACTTTTATGATAGGAAATTTATTATCTCAAGAATCAGTGAGAAAACTGACAGAGTCTAAATGTAGATTGAAGCATACCATTCTTCACTTGATTTCCTCCATGAGTTTTTCTCTAATGTAAATGATGTATCTTCTTTCAAAACATAATAAATGTGGAAATATGTATTATATATTAACACATGCAAACTGTATCATAATACTTGCCATCTTGGGAAGGGGGAAAGAGTAGGAGGGAAGAAAAGAATTTGATCAAAAAATGTCAGAAAAAGGAAGCAGCGGGGTGATTCAGTGGATAGCCAGACCCAGAGACAGGAGATCCTGTGCTCAGATCTGGCCTCAGATACTTCCTAGCTGTGTGATCCTGGGCAAGTCACTTAATTCCCATTGCCTAGCCCTTACCACTCTTTTCCTTTAGAACCAATCCACAGAATTGATTGTAAGATGGAAGGTAAAGGTGTTTTTTTTAATGTCTGAAAATGATTTTTTAAATTGTATTAAAATGTTAAAAAAATAAAAAAAGAAACAATGAGAAGCATCCTCTCCTTCTACCCTTTCCTCTTCCATCTTTTCAGGAAGTTTGAATTGAGGGAAGTTTCAGACTGTCAAAATCTTTCCAACTTTAAATAGTCTTGTTTAGATGGTTATAAAGGTCCTTTCCATTCCTGGTTCATAGAATTAAGAGATAGAAGGAAACCATGTGGATCATCTAGAGCAGTGATTCCCAAAGTGGGTACCACCACCCCCTGGTGGGTGCTGCAGCGATTTAGGGGAGTGGTGATGGCCACAGGTGCATTTATCTTTCCTATTAATTGCTATTAAAATTTTTTAAAAACTTGATTTCCAGGGGCGCTAAGTAATTTTTTTTCTGGAAAGGGGGTGGTAGGCCAAAAAAATTTGGGAACCACTCATCTAGAACAACCATTCATTTTACAGATAAGTTAACTGAGATCTAAAAAAATGAAATGACTTTCCCATACTCAAACAACTAATGCTTGCAATGCCAGCATGCAAACGTTGGGTCTAAAGATAATCAATCAGTGCAATTTACATTGAAAATCTGTATACATGCTCTATAAATGCTAATGATCATTATTGTTGTTATAGTCATCAGAGGCCCAAGAGTTAAATAATATAAATATGTGTCCTGCCTTCTCCCTCACCCACCACCAATTCCATGGTTATTGAATATTATTATGACCATAAGAGCTTCCTTCCTGTCTTTGTCTTATAGAAGACAACCCAGGCATAGAGGTCTAGGCTCCTCTTCCCCTCTACCAAAAGCTGCCATCACATACTCTCAGGTAGAGTAATGGTGACAATAAGTTTCTTTTTCCCTAATGCTCAAAGGGTTCCATTGCATAGCCATGAGGAGGGAAAAAGGCATAGAGAGACATAATAATTGGGCCAGGAATCTGAAGTACAATTAAAAGTTCAGATAAAATATTTTCAGATTGTTTATTCCATAGGGAATTTGGAGGAGGAAAAGCAGTGAGTGTAAAGAAGTAACTGTTGGGGAAGAACGGGAGAAAAAAGAGAAGACATCGGGAGAGAGTAATTGCCCTCAAGGGAGTCTTAGCCCTGGAGAAGTTACCCACCATGAATGACACAAGCATACAGAAATACTTCAGGGACAGAAGAAGACATCTACTTTAAGAACTTTACTGGATAAAGTGCTGCTCATGGGAGAAGCTGTCGTCTGTCCAAGCTGAGTTGCTGAGTCCAGGTGAGTTATTGAGGGAAAAGGAAAGATGGATGAAGGTGAGAAGATGATTGGACAATAATCCTTAGGAGCAGCAGGGACTGACCTAACATTTCTTGCTGCCTTTACATCACTAGTTGGACACAAGGTCTCTTCAGGTTTCTTCTCTGAACCAGACCAGACCACTCAGTCAATCTATGAATTGACATCAACAGATTGCCTATGGGCCATAGATTCTTATAGAAAGTACCAGAAAGGAACATTAGCAAAAATATATATATAGGACCCCTATCCCAAAGAAATTTATAGTTTATAAAAATGTCATGTAAGAATGGGGGTCAGCGAGAATTTGCTACTTCTTCCTCTCAGCTACAGAATGAAAAAAGCTCCACTATTCAACTCAACATAACTTTACCAACCATTAATTAAGCTTTTCAGTACTTCAGATTAGTTCCTCTAGTTTTGAGCCAATAGAGAACCTCCAAGATGCAGATACTTTAAACAGAGAGAACCTCAGTGAGTTTTATTACCATAGGCATGATGCTTGTTAATACAAAATGTGGTTGATGTGATTAGTTTCAATTCAAAACATAGACATTAGTAGAAAGAATCCATCATTTGACATCAAAATCCAAAACTCCTTGTCTCAAGTACATACTCCTAAATGAACAAGAGCCATGGGAGCTACTTACCTCTTTTTCTACCTTTTTTCACAACTACAAAATGTGGGTAGATAATGTAGGATCACTCAACTGAAATATAATTTTGTCTCATCCTTTTTTTCCAGTCATCTTCTTAGTATGCGTAACACCATTTTCTAACAATTGACCTGCTTCCCACTTTACTACTACCTACAACCAATCCCTTTTCAGGTCATTCCAAACCTACCTCCTTTACTTTCTTGACAGAATTATTAAACTAATAGATTAGAGAAATGCTATAGCTATTTTGCTTAAATGTTAGAATAACATTTGACAAAGTGTATCGTGCTATTAGAGAAAAGAAACAAACATGGATCAAGAAACATCCAGCTAGTTGATCTAATGACCCAATGAATAGTTTTTCAGCTTCAAAAATGTCAGCTTCAAAATGGTCCACGTTTAACATCTTGCTATTCATAAATTTTTTTATTGACTTGGATATAGGAATAAGAGTCGTGCTTATTAAACTGACAGTTGACACAAAGGAAGAAGACATACTTAAAACAATGGGTGACCACCAGAATTCAAAAATATCAAGTTAGAATACTGGATAAAATCCAATAAGATGGAATTGAATAGAGATAAGTTATTTGGGGGTTCAAAATGTTAATTTCCCAAGTACAAAAAGGAAAGGAAAGGCTAACAACAATTAATCTAAAAATGTCTCATATTTTTAGTGGCTTACAAGCCCAATACAAATCACCAGTGTGATAAAGCAGCCAAAAAGCTCATGAAATATTAATCCAAATTGAGAAGACCTAGGGACAAGAGTATATAGCTGTAACAGGCAGATAACATGTCAAGTATTATGTTTAGCTCTGGGTACCACATTTTTAGAAAGGATATTAATAAGTTAGAAAACATTCAGGGAAGGACAAGTAGAATGACTTAGGATCACAGAGTCATAGACTTCAAGCTGAAAGAGATCTCAGAGACAGTCATTCTAACCCCTTCATTTTACATACAAATGAGAAAACTTCCAAGAAAAGAGTGAAATGACTACCCAAGGTCACACAAATAATATTATCAAGTTAATGTCAGAAGCAGGACAGCCTCAAGATCATCCAATATGAAGATTAGCTAAAGGAAGAGAAGACAGGGAGAAAATGTTAGCAGATGCCAGTTTTTCAGGTATTTCGAGAACTCTTGAAAGACATAGAACTTAAGCTTGTTCTTGATCCAGAAGACAGTAGTAGGAACAAAGAGTAGAAGTTGTGGATTGCCAGGGAAATTTTCCTAACAATGAGACTATCCAAAAGAAGAATGATTTACTCTTGGAGAAATTAGGTTCCCTTTCTTTTGAGGTCTTCAAGCAAATGAGGAATAGTAACTTTTCCAATATGTTTGAGAGGGAATTCCTGTTCAGTCATGGACTGGCCTATCAAGATGACCTCTGGTGTCTAATCTCTTCTGAGATTCCTCAAATCTTGCTTCCACTGCTTCTGTAAGCAATCTGGCTTTTCACTTTTCAATCCCCACCCAAATAATACCCATTAATGGCACCTGCTTCTTTGATACTAAGCAAATAAGAAGGAAAAAATAGTAGAAGGGGAAGTCAGGGTTTATGGGCTAATACCATGGAACTGAAGAATATCTGAAGAAACCAGAAATGCCACTGTTCTTTTTACTATATGATAATGCCTTTCTCTCTAAAGAAACAACTTGTATAGAATCACAATAAATCTAATAAATGCCAGTGTCCTACTTAGATCTGTTTGCTCGAGGTAAACAAGTCTGCAAGGAGTAAACAAAAATGGAGGTATTCTGTCCACTGACCCCTGGAATTAGCAGTGAGAGGAATGACCCTCACAACAAAAGTCTAGAACTGCTGGGCTACTATAACTCCTAAGATCTTAGACTTTCTCACTACCCTGAACTCAACTGTAAAAAAGCATTCCAAATGTTTTCAGTGCAAGGGAAATATTAATGCATTAATTTTTTTAAATAGTCAAACAATTTCTTTAAATAGTCAAACAAATGTGAATTTTTGTTAATAAATAGTATAGTTTTAAAAACTAGAGAGATAACTATGGTTAATGACCTCAAAGTAGAGCCATTTTCATGACTCAAAGATGAACACTGGTGGGGTCAACAAAGAATTTCTCCTTCAAAACTCAGGTCAAGAAATTAGTGCTCAGAATAGTCCTATTTCAGTTTGTTAGACTTAAGCAGAAGCATCCTGAGTGGCATTTTGCTATTGCTTCTCCTCCTCTGGCAGCCTGGCCTTCCCTACTCAATGGGGGCTGATAACGTGACCTGGGTCAATGAGTTCATCTTGTTGGGACTCTCCACTGACCAGCAGACTCAAGCTGGACTCTTTGTGCTGTTTGGGGCAATGTATTTGCTGACCTTGCTGGGTAATGGGCTGATCATCCTTCTGATATGGCTGGATGCTCGACTCCACTCCCCCATGTACTTCTTCCTCTGCAACCTCTCAGTTGTTGACATCATCTACACCACCAGTGGGGTCCCACAGATGCTAGCACATTTTCTCATGGAGAAAAAGACCATCTCCTATACCCGATGTGCCACCCAGCTCTTCTTCTCTTTGGCATTAGGAGGAATTGAGTTTCTACTGTTGGCAGCAATGGCTTATGACCGCTACGTGGCAGTCTGTGACCCCTTGCAATATGTCATGGTCATGCATCGAGGAATGTATGTGAGCCTGGCCATAGTCTCCTGGCTCATTGGCCTGGCCAATTCAGCAGTGGAGACAGCAGTCACAGTGAGACTCCCCACTTGTGGAAAAAATGTCTTGAACCATGTGGCTTGTGAGACTCTGGCCCTGGTGAGGTTGGCTTGTGTAGACATCACCTTTAATCAGATCATTATTTTAATATCTAGTGTCATCGTGCTCCTGGTGCCCTGCTGCCTGGTTTCTCTGTCCTATGCTCATATTGTAGCAGCCATCCTACGTATCCGTTCCACCCAAGGACGCCGCAAAGCCTTTGGGACATGCACTTCTCACCTCACTGTGGTTTCCATGTCTTACGGGATGGCTTTGTTCACCTATATGCAGCCCCGTGCCAGTGCCTCAGCTGAGCAGGACAAAATGGTAGTGCTCTTCTATGCTGTGGTAACTCCCATGCTTAATCCCCTGATTTATAGTCTCAGAAACAAGGATATGAAAGCTGCCCTGAGAAAAGTGATAGGAAGGAGCTCAGCCTGAAGAAGGAAGAAAGACCATTGCTCTACAAGGGAGGGAGGAATTCTCAAGAAGAAAAGGGCATGAATCCAAGGTGTCCTGTGGATGGATGGGAAGGATACTGTGGAGCATCATGGTGGATACTTAGAAGGAGCAGGGCAATAATGACCTTAGACTCTACTAAGTGGTCTGGCATCAGGGCAAAGGAACCACCTTGCTTTGAGAAAGTGGTCTTGAACAAGCTGCTTTACCTCCCTATGTTTCAGACCCCTCAGCTATAAAATGAGGGAGTTGGACCATATGATACTGAGGTCTTTCTCAGCTCTAGATGTGGGCTCCTATGTCCTACGATCTCAAGTTGATTTCAGGTCAATAATAACACATTTATATCTAATCCCT
Organism: Gracilinanus agilis; assembly: GCF_016433145.1. Classification (NCBI taxonomy): domain Eukaryota; kingdom Metazoa; phylum Chordata; class Mammalia; order Didelphimorphia; family Didelphidae; genus Gracilinanus; species Gracilinanus agilis. Next base: position 106,091,146 of record NC_058134.1, read on the forward strand.
TTTTTATGCCCACATCATAGTAGCTATCCTTCACAACCTTTTCACTGAGAGACTCCTGACTCCCCCTCACTATAGTCTTAATTTCCTATGGGATGGCTCTTCACTTATAGGTAGCTTCATAGAAGTGGCATTTCATTATAATGTCTTTATGTGAATTAGCCCTTTTGATCCTTAAAACAACTTTTTGAGGTAGATGAAGAAAAGCTAGATAAGAAAAAAGGATTTAAAGAGGTCAGATGATTTTTCTAAGGTCACACAACTAGTAAGTGACCAAAACAGGTCATGAATCCAAGTCTAGTATTCTTTCCATGCTATTATGTTGGCTGTACAATACATTAGGATCCATATTTGTTGAATGTCCTATACCTCACCCCCAAGTGTTATAGTCCCATGATTTTGGGTGACTTTGTCCCCTACACTACCTTTATATTGTAGCTATGATGAGCTGAGACCTATTTGTGAGGCCAAGTCCAATAAAAAAATTAGGGCTTTAAGGTTTGAAAACTGCTTTACATATAGCATGTAATTTGATCTTCCCAACATATAAGGTGGGTGCTATTAGTATCACCATTTTACAGAGATGAGGAAACTCAAACTAAGACTTACCCAACACCATGTGACTTTAAATCAATCGTTCTGACTCCTAATGTGACACACTCTACACCAGGATATCTTGATGATACCACATGTCATGTCTATATCTTGTGGCTGCTTAGATAGTGGGAACAGAAAAAAATGTAATAAAAAGTAGGAGAGACATGAGATTCAAGAAATATTACTTAGATTATCTTCAAGAAGAAGCAAAGATGAAGAAAAGCATATTATTATTCTGAGGATCCTCTGGATATTTCTGGATTTTTATAACTCTCAGAACCCAATTGGTATGCATCTTCCCCTTTTCTTGCAGGGCTACAAAAGGACTATTTCTCCCCTAAAATATTTTTATTCATAATATCTGAAATTTTATCTCTGAAATATTTGATTGAATTAACAAGCTCCTCTGAAAATGCAGATAACCATAGGAGATTTTGAGGGCTTATTCTGTTTGTACGTTTCATTAATTCATATCCAAGTATACATTTGAAAATGTGGAACAACCGACCAACAAAAGTCATATAAAAAATTTTGCAGGTGGCTATGCTTGACCCTAGGTTGGCTAGCATGACTCCTCCTTAGTTTCCTTTGGTAGGCTTTCATCTCAGTCCTGCCCACTAACCATGAGTGCCTCACAAGACTCTATCCTCAGCCCTCTTCTTTTATCCTTTAATATTATTTCACTAGGTGATTTCAACTCCCTTGGTACCAAATAGCATCTCTATGCTAATAATTCTCAGATCTACTTATATGGCCCTAATTGTTTTCCTGACCTCCAGAATCCCTTTTCCAGTTGCCTCCTGGACATCCAAAACCATATTTTCTGTTGATGACTTCAATTCAAAATGTCCGAAACTGAACTTTCCACTTTTCCCTCTAGACACTCCTCTCTTCCTAACGTCCCTATTCTTGTTGAGAGTTTTCCCAACCTCCCACTCACACAGGCTTGTACTCTGTGTTATTCTTGACTTTTCACTAAATACCATCTTTTCCCACCACTCCCATACCCAATCTATTGCCAAGGCCTGTCAGTTTTACTTTTGTTGCATCTTTCAAATACCCTCTTTCTCTCCTTTAACACTGCCATTACCCTGCTGCAGACCTTCATCATCTCACATCTGGACCATAGAAAAGGCCTGTTGGTTGGTCTCCCTGTCACTCCAATCTCTTCCCATGCCAGTCCATCCTCCATTCATCAAAGAATTCTTTCTAGAGTGAGCACAAAACTGTTCAATTAGCACATCCCTATTCCATTCCAGTGGCTATCACCTTTAAGATAAAAAATGATCTTCCTTTTCATACTCAAAGCCCTTCATAATATGAACACACACACACACTCATACTCTTGCAATCTTCTTACACCTTTCATCTTGCCACATGCTCCAAAAGAATGACACTGGTCTTTTTCTTGTTCCTTGAACAAGACACCATCTCCAGACTCCAAACATTTTCTCTGGCTGTATCCTTTTCCTGGAATGATCTCCATCATCATCTTTGCCTCTTGGCTTCCCTGGCTCTCTTTAATTGCCAATTAAAATTCTATCTTCTACAGGAACCTTTCCAATTCTCCCTCATTCCTAGGGCCTTCCCTTTATTGGTTATTTCCAGTTCATCCTGTGTATGTATGACTTGTTTGTACCTATTTGTTTGCATGTCGTCTCCTTGTTAGATTGTAAGTTCTAAAGAATAAGCCTGCCTTTTATCTTTCTTTGTATCTGAAGGGCATAGCACAGTGCCTGGTACTTAGTAGGCATTTAATAAATGTTTCTTGATTGAATGGCTGAATATTTGTTTGTTTTAGCATACATTACCATTTTAAACCTTCATGTTATTTATGCATTTGTGATATAGGTGTTTTTGCAGTTAGACCAAGGAAAAAAGGCTATTAATGGCTGCAAGAAACTGGACACCGGACAAAAAATCTTTTTAAAAAACTCCAGCATTGTTCCAGACTAAAAGAAAAGACTTTATTCCACATCTGGATAAAATATAGAAAGGGGGAGTAGTGTGTCTCCTGGATATAATGTGACATTAAGCAGGAACTTCCAAATGCACACCCAGCAGAGCCTGGGCTCATGAAGAGAGAGAATTTCAAGACAGAGACAATTAATGGTGTTACTCTCTTCCTACTTGGACCTTCATTTCACATGATTGTCAAAGATTTTGAGTGTCAATTTAAAGAGTCTTAACTTTCCTTGATAAGCATAAGGAGCCAAAGAAGTTTTTTAAAAGAGTAAGTTCCATAGCCAAAGGAATGCCCTAAGAAAATTAATCTTTGTTTAGCGTAGATTTTTTTTTCTAAAAATCCTTACCTTCTGCTTAGAGTCAAACCTAAGTATTGGTTCCAAGGCAGAAGAGCAGTGAGGGCTAAGCAGTTGGGGTTAAGTGACATGTTCAGGGTCACATAATAAAGAAGTATCTAGGACCAGATTTTAACCCAAGACCTTTTTTCTCTAGGCCTGAGTCCCTGTCCATTGGGCCACCCAACTGCCCCCAGGCTAAAATTTTGAAGGGTAAGAGAATGAAATTGGGGGAATTTTCTAGACATGACTAGAGAAATTATGGCAATGGGAAGAAAAAGGAAAGGACAAGAGACTCAATTCTTATTGCAAGGGAAAGTAAAAGTCTCGATGTGCAAGAGGAAGAAAGAGAAAGGAATCAAGGAATTTAGGCAATTGGGAGGATTCTGATGTCACTAACAAAAAGAAAAGAAAATCAAGAGGAATTGGTTTTGATAGAGGGAGGGAAGAAAAAAAAAGAGTTTTGGATATAGTAGTTCTAGCTACCAGTGAGACAGCAAGATATAAAGATCTAGGAGACAGTTGGTAATATGAGACTGAAGCTCAAGAGAAAAGACAGAGCAGGAGATGGAGATTTTGGAGATATCTATATAGGGAGGAGACTATATGCCATGAAAATGGATGATATCAAAATAGAGAAAAATAAGAGGGCAGCTGGGTAGCATAGTAGATAGAGTGCCAGGCTTGGAGTTGGGAAGTTCTGAATTCAAATTTGGCCTCAGATACTTTCTAGCTATATGACCCTGGACAAGTCACTAAACCTCAATTGCCTAGCCCTTATAGCTCTTCTGCCTTAAAACTAATACTTAGTGTCAATTCTAAAACAAGGGGAGAAAGAAAGAAACAAACAAACAAACAAACAAACAAACAAACAAAAAAACAAAAACAAACAAAGAAAGGAAGGAAGGAAGGAAGGAAGGAAGGAAGGAAGGAAGGAAGGAAGGAAGGAAGGAAGGAAGGAAGGAGAAGAAACAAAATAACAAAGACATAGCAAGAGCATGAGAATCAGAAGGAACTGTCAAGAAAGACAAAGGAAGAGTTTCTAGGAAGGGGCTGTTATAAAGAAGTCAAGGAGGATTATAATGCAAAAAGATTACTAACAATGCATTAACATTATAAGTCATGAATTCTTCATGAAGTTTTTCTAGTGATCCTAATCCATTTGCCCAAAGAATAATTAGTTCTGTGCATGTATGATTATCTGGTGTCCTTAGACCATGTATATAGATGAATAAAATGTTAACTAATAGGCATGAGTATTGAGGTCCTAAGATAGTTTAGACATTGAAGGTGAAAAAAATAACATTCACTTCTTACTGCTCTGTGTGCACCATATATATCCCTTGTAAATATGAGAAGTTTGCAAACTTTGTTCCATGGCTCTCCTAGGTATTAAAGGTAGGTCTAGGCAAAGGTCAAGATGCCCAGTTACGACAGATGTGCTTCATCTGCCATTTCAAGTCCTTTACCTACCATGTCAGTGTGGATTTGGATTCTAGAGCATGTATCCAAGAATGTTAGAAATGACGGGAAATCTAAATATCATCTTGTCCAACCCCATCATTTAACAGATTCAGAAACTAAGCCCCAAAGAAGTAAAGTGAGTTGTCTAAGCTCACACAGATTGTAATTGGCAAGACCAGGATTCAAACTCAGGATCTCTGTCTCCAAGTCCAGTGTTCTTTCCAATATATCATGTTGCCCCCCTTCCCAGCCCCTAAAAATATTGCACATTTTCAAAAGTTTTATGACCTAAAGCCTACACAACACTGGCTGAATGGAATGTGCTCTACTCCTTTAAGATTTGTTATTTCTCTTTGTTCAAATTATACACACAATGCACAATCCCACCAAATGAATAATTGCATTTAAAACTCTGGCAGAGAAAATTTACTCTCAAAATCAAACACAAGTTTGATTAGATATTGTAGTCAATATTGTAAATAAAAGAATCTTAAAGAGAAACTAAAATCAAGAGTTTGGGTGACTGAGATCAGTCTTTTTTTTTTTTTCAGAAAAAAAAGATAATGAAGCATTTTGACTTTTGGTACCACCAACTGTAGTCACCCTATGGAGTGTACTAATATTGTGATGGTGTAAAATGCTAACAAATAGCTCTCAGGTAACCTTGGGGAGAGACACAACAAATTCCCACCGCTTAGTCTGCTACTAGTTTGTTACTTTCAAAGACAATGAAGGAAAATGTTCTGATATTTCCTCATAAATTACAAAAAATGCAAAAATCTCTTTAATTAGTTAGCACTGAGCCCCCATCCAATGAATTTTCTTAATATTAAAAAATCATACTATGAAAAATAACATTCAAAGAGAAGTAGATCAAATACCTTTTACAACTATAGATAGGAGAGGTGTTATTAACCAAATTAGGGATAGAAGCAATTACAAAAGATAAAATAGTTAATTTTGATTATGCAAAACTGAAAAATTCTTGCACAAACAAAATAAATGAACCTTTGATCAGCATTCAAGCAAATAAACTCCAATGGAACACAATTTAATCCCTTTCAGGAAAGCATTTGAACAATAAGTGGCATCTATCAATGTCACTGGAAATCCAGAAAGACATTGACCAGGTTCAGAGGGATGTTTAAAGAGAAGCTTGTGGCTCGCTTTGGCAGCATATATACTAAAGAGAAGCTTGTGACCAACTTTAAGGAATGAAATTGAATGGACAAGGGCTGGAAGAAATAAAAGATAGATGTTGTTAATGATGCTTGAAGCACAAAAGAAGAGGGGTGATCAGCAGTATTCAAAGAAACAACGAAAAAATATATAATTCCCTGTCTATAAGAAAGGGATAAAGAAAGGATTATCAGGCTTCCAAAACATGAGTGAATGTAGGAAAGACATTAGCTCCTAGTTTGTTCATAATACTTAAATGGTTCTCTTTAAAGAACTGAAAACATTTCAAATATATGATCTCATTTACCCTTACAAACAAACATAACAGGTTACCAGGTATAATTACCTCCATTATACAGCCATGGGGCCTGAGAGACAGAAAAACTTGAAAGACTTGGAATGGCTAGGACTATGCTCTTAGTTTCTACAATTCAGGAATCTGCTCTCTTAGTCTTGAAACCAAATTTTCAGAAGTCATTGTAGAAATATTAGGATGTGTTTATGGGGAATAATAACAATACAAATATTATTTCATTTTATCCTCACAATAACATTAGGAGGTAAATATCATTATTATCCCCATTTTCTAGATGAAAAAGCTGAGGAAGAAAGAGATTAAGTGGTTTACCTCAAGGTCACAGAACTAGAAAATGTCTGACATTGATTTTAAATTCAGGACTTTTTTGACTCCAAGTCTAAAGCACTATCTATTATGCCACCTAGTGCAGAAGCCCAAACAACAGGCTGCGAAGGTATAAGAGAAAGGAAATAATTTTCTCTTCTGCTAGTTCTCTTGGGTAGGAAGTAGACAACTACTGATGATCCATAAAAATCCATATGGGTATGAAATTTAAAATTGCTCCTTGAAACAAACCAATCCTACTAATATTTGAAGGAAAACAGAAAATGGGGCTGGGGTAGAATTTTTATAGCAAGTATCTCTGACAAAGGCCTCATTTATCATATATAGAGAGAGAACTGAGTCAATTTTATAAGAATATAAGTCATTCCCCAGATGACAAATGATAAATAAAAGCATATAAAGAGGCAGTTTTCAGATGAAGAAATCAAAACATTCTATGATTGTATGAAAAAATGCTTCAAATCATTATTGATTAGAGGAAGCAAATTCAAACAATTTCGAGCTGCCACTTCACGCCTATGAGATTGACTAATATGACAAAAAGGGAATATGACAATGTTGGAGGGGATGTGAGAAAATTGGGAAACATACACTTTTGGTGGAGTCTTGAACTGATGTAACTATTCTGTAGAATAATTTGGAATCATGTCCAAAGGACTATAAAACCGTCCATATCCTTTGTTCCAACAATACCACTACTAGGTCTGTATCTCAAAGAGATAAAAGAAAGTGGAAAAGGACTTGTACAAAATTTGTACCAAAATATTCATAGCAGCTCTTTTTCTGGTGACAGAGAATTGGAAACTAAGGGGATATCCATCAATGAGGGAACAGCTGAACAAATTGTGGCATCTGATTGTAACGGTATACTATTGTGCTATAAGATTTCAGAAAAACCTGTAAAGACATAAATAAGCTGATGAAAAGTAAAATGAGCAGAACCAGGAGAACACAATATTTTCAACAGTAACAGCAATATTGTATGACGATCAACTGTAAATGACTTAGCTATTATCAGCAATATAATGATCCAAGAAAACTCCAAAGGTCTCATGATGAAAAGTGTTATCTACCTCTAGAGAAAGAAATAAAGTCTGAAGGCAGATTGAATTATATCATTTTTACTTTATTTTCATGAGTTTTTCTTGTATGTATAATATATATGTGTATACATATATATAAATATCTTCTTTCACTAAGTGACTTATGGGGGGAAGGGTAGATCTAGTATATTTGGGGGAGGAAATTGATCCTTGAGTGTGGGGAAGGGTACATAGCAAAGCTGAGTTCCTAACTGGAAAGGAGATAAAACACTAGGGAACTGAGTGGCTTTTTATCCTATCTAAGAGAATACCAGAGAGGTTGTAGTAGTTTGTTTAATAGATACATGTCTGCTCCTGGGAAAGGGGATAAGAAATTCTGAATTCCATATGGATTTCCCTTAGGAAAAAGAGGAAGATAATTTATAAGTTCTAATCTTAGAGAAAAGAATATAATAATGTAGAGGAAAAATGTACCATGTAAACCTTCAAAATTCTAATCTATTCAGAGTCTAAATCCTGACTTCAGGGAAATGATAGTGAATTATGCCTACCTTCTCTCAGCAGAGAGATGGTGGACTACAGGGGCCAAAAAAAAAGCCATATTTTCCCAGTGTTTAATTTTTTTTCAGTTGCATGTATAAACAATTTTTGAAAATTGTTTTTTGACATTTCAAAATTCAGATTTTCTCCCTCCCCACCCACTCCCACCTGGAGATTGTCTGATAAGATTATCAATCTTTCATATGTACTTTCATATATATTTCCATATTGCTCATATCATTATAAAAGACATATCACAAATACAATAGAAATATCATGAAGGAAGTGGGGGAAGATGGAATGCTTTGATCTGCAATCAGACTCCAACAGCTTCTTCTTTCACTATGGATAATATTTTCATCATGAATCCCTTGTGGTTATCTTGAAGACTTGCTTTGCTGATAATGGTATAGTCCTTCACAATTGATGATCATATAATATTTCTGTTGCTGTGTACACTGTTCTCCTGGTTCTGCTCACTTCACTTTGCTTCCTTCCAGGTTTTTCTGAACTTATCGTATTCTTTGTTTTTTATTAATCAATAATATTCCGTTACAACTATATACCACAACTTGTTCATCCATTCCCCAAGTGATAGACAACCACTTCAGTTTCCAATTATTTTCCACTACAAAAAAAGCTGTTAAAAAAACATTTTGGTACAGGTAAGTTCTCTTCCCTTATCTCTGATCTCTTTGTGATACAGACCCAGTGGTGATCTTTTAGGTCAAAGGAATTAGCATTTTGATTTTGATCTATAATCATTTATATCTCTATAATTTCTACCATAACAAAGGGCATGCATAGTTGTGAACCTGGTTCCATATTGCTCTCCAGAATAGTTGTGTCCTAATAACAGTGTATTAGTGTTGAGGCATACATTTTCAAGAAAGACCAATTTGTTGATTTGTTTTGCTTAACTACAGTTATTTTTTAAAAGAGAAGATTCTGTAGGGTAGAAAGTGAATCATTGGAAAGAGGTATTAATATTAAAAAAGAGAATCTCAAAAACATTTACATAGGAAAAAAGTGAGACTCTCTAAGTAACTTGACACTCACGATGTTCCACAATTGGGAACCCTCCTACCTTTCCTTACCTCATATTGTTCCTGTCCATATTCTCTCTGTGGACCTGCCAAACAGCTACTAGCTGAAGATGTTTTATGCTTTCCTTCCTCTGTGACTTTGCACAGACTGTAGCTTCTGCCCAGAAGAGCCTATCTACTCTTTTGTTTTTGCCCATTGCAATCCAACCCATCCAAAAGGAGCAATTAAAAATTCCAAAAAGTTTTCTCAGAATCTCCAAGTGTTAAAGACTTGTTTCTTTGTACTGCATCACCACATGGCATTTTCTTCTAAATTTTGCAAGTGTGCTTGTCAAATATTGTATTAAATTCTCAAAAAGACTTTATCTCTACTAAGCCCAAGATGGGTTGCGATTTATCTAGATTGGTGGCATTAGTACATGCTCTTACAAAGTTATAAGCACTTGAAGTATCGAAGCATATTCATCTACAAATGAGTTGTTTGTCCCTCCAAGACAAGCATGTTCCAAGAGAACAGGTATCCTTTCTTATCCAGGCTTTGTAATTCTCCCAGCAGCTAGCATACTGTTTGCTATGTAGTAAGCAATTAATAAATGTTTGGTGGTTATTTGGGAACCAGAACAAAGGAAGGAGGGAGAATGGGTTGAATTTTAAATAGAATGGCACTGGATTTAAAGTAGAATGGAGCCCCCTCATAAAAACCACAAGATGGGATTGATTCAAGTGAGACAGGGCACAGTGTTCATTGATGCATCGATCTAAAATCCATTGGTTTTAGTGACAGAGAAACAGGAAGGGATGGTTTCATCCTTTCTTTTTTTCCCTATGGATATTGATAAACTACAACGCATCCAGAAGAGGGTAGCCAAAATGGTGAAGACTTGAGTTAATACCATGACTAGCTGATGAACTGGTGATGTTTAGCTTAGAAAAGAGATTGTCTTGGGAGAGACGTGATAACTACGTATAACAAGCACTTCTTAATCATCCACTGTGTATCATTCACTAAGGACCATGTGAGGAAAGTTTTCACTGGGTCAAGAGCACAATTAAAACTTCAGATAAAATGTTTTCAACCCATTTAGTCTAAAGGGAATTTGGAAGAGGGGAAGCCCTGGGCATAGAGTAGGGACTGCGAAGAAAGGGGGAGAAACAAAAAGGAAGAAAATAGCAAGAGAATATAATTATCCTCAAGGGGCTCAGCTCTGGAGAAGTTTAACTGCCATGAATGGCACAAACATACACACACATATGATCTCAGGGACTGAAGAAGAAATCTGCTTTAAAATCTGCCCCTCCTGGGAGACCCTGCCCACTGCCTAAGATAAGCCACTCAGACCAGGTGAGTTATTAAGGAAAAGAGAAAGATGGAATGAGGGTGAGAAGAGGATCAGGCATTGACCCCATAGGAACAAAATGGGCTGTACCAGCATTTCTCATTACCCCTACATCATTGGTTGGAAAACAATGTCCCTTCAGATTTGTCCTCTGAACCAGACCAGACTAATCAGCCGACCAATCAATCATCACCCCCACTGACAGAGTGCCTAAGGAGTATAGGGTCTTCCAGAACATACCAGGAAGGAATATTACGGAAAATAAGACCCCAGGCCCAAAGAAACTTACAGTTTATAGAGACACCAAGTAAGGATGGGGCCCAACTAGAATGTGCTACTTCTCCCTCTCAGCTACAGAATGAAAATGATCCCATGGCTCAACTCAACAAACATTCATTCATTAAGCATCTCAGTACCTCAACTTTAATTCCATGGACCTCGAGACAATAGGGAGAACCCCAGAATCCAGGCACTTTGAACAGAGAGCCCCAATGAGCTTTATTGCTACTATCTGATGAAAGGGCTTATTTGATCAAATTCAATTATGAAACATAGGCACATATTGGCACCAAACCAATTCCAGGTGCTGTCCAGAATCTTCCTATGCCATCTATGAGGGACTGAGTCCCATAATGTCCTTTGGTATGCAATGCATTGCATAAGGTATTATATAAAGATCTTGGCAGAATGGGTTTGTCTGCACTAGAAAACCATATTCCTCTCACTAATTTGGCCCCTAGATTTTCTATCTAGTGCTTCACTTCCCTTGGGGTATATGCTTGTTTGAGATCTGCTTCATCCACCAAGAAGAAGTTTAGCACATGGATGGGACCAAATTGGGCACCATATTTGGCTGTTATATCTGCCCTTCTGTTTCCTAATGACACCCCATCTACACCCTTTTGATGTGACCTGCAATGCATCACCGCAACTTCTTTGGGCAACTGGACAGCTTCCAGGAGTTGGTTTATAAGACTCCCATAGGCTATTTCCTCCTCACCAGCAGTTATAAACCCACAATATCTCCAGATTTGGCCAGTACAATGGACTACATTGAAAGTGTATTTCTGTCAGTATACACATTTATTCTCTTGTCCTTGCCAATCTCAAGAGCTTTGGTGAGATTTAGGATTTTGGCACCTTGAGCAATCATGGACTTTGGTAGAGCTGCATACCATAAAGCCTCTTCTTGAGTCATATACCACTCCCCATCTAACACGATCACAGAACCATCAGTAAATAGTGTCAGGTCTGGAGAGATCAAAGGGATATCGGTTAGGTCATCTCTAGTCTTCTGCATTATTTCTAAGGTATCTGCACAGCTATGGATGGGTTCCCCTTCTAATGGTAAGTCTAAGTAATTAGTGTGGCTGGGTTGATCTCCTTACAACGATGGAAAGTTAGGTTCTCATTGCCCAGCAACACAATTTGATATTGGGATAAGTACTAGGATGTAAATGCTTGCAGGTTGCTGTTTTTCAAGGTGGTATCTATTTGATGAGGTGAATACAGCATGATCCTGAATCCCAAAACAAGATCTGAAGATTTTTTTCACCATTAGTGCAGCAGCTGCAATTGCTCTCATACATGGTGGCATCCCTCAAGCCATGACATCTAGCTAGGAGCTATAATAGGCAATAGGTCTAAACTGATCTCCAAGAGTCTGCACTAATACAGCACTGGCTATTCCCTTGTCCTCACGCACAAACAGGTGAAACAGTTTTGCATGGTCAGGGATTCTAAGCGTAGGGCTAGACAACGCAGCTGTTTTCAGTTTTTCTATAGGATGCTTGTGCTCCCATGTAATTTTTAAAGGTTCTGAGATAGTGTTCTTAGTCAAGTCTGCCAAAGGTTTTGAGATCAGACTATATCCAGGTATCTACTGCCTACAGTAACTCACGATTCCTAAAATTGCACGGAGCTGCTTCTTGGTCTTAGGCATGCACAGCTTCCGTATATCTGCAACTCTTTTTTTGGAGATCCTTCTTATACCCTTTTCCAACACAAAGCTGAGGTACTTGACCTTTGGCATAACCCACTGCAATTTGGCTTTTGAAACCTTGTGTCCCCTGTTGTATAGCTCTTGTAATAGATATTTACTGTCCCTTTGACATACTCAAGCTTTTGGCGACATTAGCAAAAGGTCATCAACACAATGCACTAATTTACTTTCAGTGAATATGATTGATTCAAGGTCTCTCTGCAGGATCTGGCAAAAGATATTTGCACTTTCTGAGAACCCTTGTGGAATTCGCATCCAACTGATTTGTTTACCCTCCCAGGAAAATGCAAAAATCTTCTGAGTGGACTCATGCAGGGGCATGGTAAAATAGGCACAGCACAAGTCCACAACTGTGAACCAGGCTGCACTGCTTGGGATTTCAGAGATTATATTTGCTGGGCTAGGTACCACTGCATGTCTCTTCCTAACAAAGCTGTTAACTGCCCTCAGATCCTGCACAAATCACCATTGTGTTTTGCCATTTAGATCTTTCTTTGGCTTTTTAATAAGCATAATGGGTGTGTTATACTCAGATATGGTATAGGCCAAAATGCCTTTTCCAGAAGACTTTGGATAATAAGCCTGATACCCTCTGTAGCCTCTTTACTCAACTTATACTGAGGGATCCTAGGTGGAGTGCCCTCTTTCACCTCGATCTTGATAGGTGTGGCAGATTTTAAAATTCCCACATCAGTTGAATGCTTTGCCCAAACTGCTTCTGGGATATCTTCCAGTATTTCAAAGATACTCCCCATATGATGTTTCTCCTCATCACCCTCCACTTACCCTAGGAATAGCAAGGGATGGTGCTTGAGTGATTGTTTGGGTAAGTGTAGGAATATTTGGCCTGATTTATCACACTGGATAGTGGCTCCTAATTTACAGAGAACATCCCTCTCTAAGAGGTTGGATGGGCATCTGGGTATCAACAAAAAGGAATGATATGAGGTCTTTGGGCCTATCTTCACCATCTTAGATTTTAGCTTGGGCACCAACTCCATTTGCTCAGTGGCTTCTTTTACTGGTGCAGATTTTAACACAGATTGAGTTGCTCTGTTATCAATAAGAGCTGGATAGATTTGATTTTTCTATCTGCACCATAACCAAGGGTTCCCTGTCTTTAGATGTCTGATCAACAGGTACCAAAGGTGTTTCTATCTCAATGTCCCCCAAATCCCATTGATTTTCTTCTAGGATTCCTGTTCCTGCTGGCTCAGGATTCTTTCAGTGTAATGATGGTGAGTCTCCTTCTAATTTGGCTTTTTGGACTTCCTGTGCTTTAGTTTGCATCTCTGCATTGTTCATGGGCCTATCAGTGTCAAGTTGTATCTCAGGTGTCTCAGACCATGAATAAGGTAGTATCTTGCTCTTCACTGAACATGCTTTTCTTGGTTTGTGCAAAGTTAGATTCAGGAGAGGTAATTCTTTACATTAAAGGAAATTCTTCAGAATTGGGAATGTGTTGTTCATTCATGACTACATCCCAATTCTGTGAGTCCATGCCTTCTTCTTTTATCTGACCCTCAGACTCTATGTCAGTATCAGGAAACTTAACTGCAAGTGTACTTTGCATAGGACACAAAGTCAGTGTTGTAAATTCTTTCTCTGTTCCTATTGGTGTTATTTTGTTTCTCTCTTGGGTACTGACATTTATGGAATTGAATTCCTTTAAATGAATTAACTCAGAATTTACTCCAAAGACGGCTCTCTTTGGAGTAATACAGGCTTGAAAGTGTGCTATATCTTGACGCAACTTTCCCTGAATTGCTAAGCTTGGTAAAAATTCCCTAGCATCAGGATCTAACTGTAAAGTCTCCTTAGTATTGTAGCAACTAGACTTTCCACTTTCCCTTTCAGCTTCCCTAGCTGGTGACAGAGAAGAGGTTGTACCCATGCCTGAGAATTGTGCACTTTCCTTCTCAATGGTCTGCAGGAGCTCATCTCCCTTGTTGACACTGTCTATTTTTAAAAGATCCCCATTAGAACACCTGTCTAAAGTTATTGCCCTTGTTGTATGGCCTTGCTGTACTAATGATTGATTTAAATGATCCACAATCTTACTACATAATGATGTTTCTTTTCCTATACTGTGAGAATTAATGAATACTACTTCCTTCAAGCTTCAATCAAGGTTTTGTGTAAATGTGCCTGGTTCCCTTTTATCATTCCCCAAATCACTGTTTCCCTTCCCATAAATTTTCTCTTTTATTTCTATTATATCATCCTCCATCTGCAACTCCTCCTCAGTAATTTCTTTGTAACTTTGTGTTACATCCACCAACCCATAATTTATGATTTCTTCTCCACCCATCTTTTCTTTCCCACTTTCCTGTCTTATTATTGCCATTGCCCATATCTGTCATTGCAACAACTAATGTTGCTTCCTTGATTCATAAGTTGGTACGTGGCCTCACTCCTTGGGGCACATATTCCTCCATTTTAGATAAACTAGGGGAATTACTAAAGCTAGCACAACTAGTATAACCACATCTGGCTTTTGCTTTGTCACTGTATCTGGTGTTACTGTCCCTGTTGTTATTGTTATTATTGTTGTACCTAGAGTTATAATAGGTGTTCCTCCTATTATTGTTGTTATTATTCCTGTTGCCAAAATTTATTTGTGACTTATATCTATAGTCCCAAACAATGTGCCCAACTTTTTGACAAAGAAAACAACTTTTGACAGAGTTGTTGTTATTATTGTAGGAGGATTACCTAGGCCTACTTTGGCTCTTCTGATTGCGTGACATCAGAGCCATGTTCTTTATTTCTTCTATCTCTTTGGCCTTTTGTGCCTTCTTCAGCTGCCTTTTTAAGTCAGCAATTTCCTTATCCTTCTATGAAGCTTTAGATTGTTTAGGCTCATTATTCCTGGACTCATGTACATAGACTGCAATTTTCCTCAGTTCCTCAATGGGCATGATCTCCCATTGTGGGCAATGCAACTTGAAGTAAGATTGGATATGATTTGCACTACTCTTCACAAACTGACACCTGACATGCTGGATGTTATCTTCTGCAGTCATGTCCCTAAAGCCTAAGATGGTTTCTCCTACCTCTAAGAACCTGTCTAAAAATAGGCTTGGGTGTTCTTCTTCCCCTTGCCTAAGCTTCTCAAAGGACCCTCATGCATTGGAGCACCTTGCATGGAGCCTCATCACCTTGACCAAATCTTCTCTGTACCTTTTAAGATATGCCATGTTGGCATTGGAGAAGAGTTCTAGATCTTGATGCTGCTCAGGCCAAGAGGCTAGGTTGGGGTTGCTCCTAGTTTCAGCGATAAATTTTGCCTTTTCACTAGGGGTATAAAGTTCGGATAGTAGCAATTCTACATCCTCAAATGTGGGATTATACAATATGATGGCCCTTTTGAATTCTTTGATTGATTTGTGAGGGTTGGTGTAGAACTGGGGAAACCTCCTCTTTAAAATTTCCAAATCAACCCCTGTGAAAGGTTTGTAGCCCTTAACATGAATTATGCCTGAATCCAGTTGCACCATAGTTCTATCTGTTATGGGGAGGACAGTGACAGGAGCTGCGTCAACCCCTGCAGCCTGTTATTCATTGGTGTTATTTTCTGTGGCCTTTTGTTTACTGTCTTCCCCCTTCTTTGGTGAAACTGTACTCTCTATGATCTCTAGCTGCATGATGGTTTTTGCATATAGATCTCTGCAATATGCTAGAGCTTCATCCAAGGATATTGTCAGCCACTGATAAGAATCATAAATCTTAATTATCTCCATACAAAACTGAGGGATAGTCACTAGCCACAGCATTGCACATGCCCTCCATAACCCATATAACAGCACCACAGAGCACCCTAACATAACAATGGCTCTATTAACCAAGCTGGCCATGGTGAAAGCTTCCCACTCAGGTTCAGAAAGAAATCTTGGGCTGGCTGGCCAAACTGTTATATTTGGGAAGCTGTAAGATGCCAGTAGTCTGTAGCAATCAGGTCTCCCCCACTAATAGGCTTGACTGAAGGGAGCTGAGTGCTCCTTCACTTTCCTCCCTCCCACTAGGCAGTTGGAAATCAGTTGATGAAAGATAATGGTGGACAGACTTGTTAAACACAGGGCCAGATCAGTAACTTAGGAAAGGCTGAACTCCTAACTATGATAACTTTCTCTAAACTATTTCCCCACAGGATTGAATAGGAGAAAATAGGAGAAACTTGATGTCTTTGAAGCTTTAAGGCAAAGAAGAAAGGTCTTGCTTTTGGGCTACAGAGCAGGAGGAACTCAGCTTGAGGAAGTTGTGAGTATTTCCCTAAATATAACCAGGCACTGCTCCCAAATGATCAATGGTTTAATGATATGTGAGGAAAGGAAGGAAGGGAAATCAAATAAGGATAGATAAGGTCTGGGAATCCCTCAAACTGTTATGTCCAAGCAGTGCCTCCCCCCAAAGGGGAAAGGTATCTTGATTTACTAGTTAGCTCTCTAAACCTATAAATAATCTTCTCCTATATCTAAATAACTAAATAGAGATAAACTGTGATGTAGATTGAAAGTCAAATCAAGGTAAAACAGGTTGGCAACTAGGAACTAAAATGGCTTTGTTCAGATTCAAGCCTCTGGCCTCCCAAAGCAACCAGGACCTAGGACCAGCAGAGTGACCTGCTTGCTCAAAACCCAGGATCCAGCTGACTTTTTAACTGCCCCCTCTCTCAGAGTTCTCAGGGTGGGCCCCTATGGAATTCTGAGCTGTGGCCTGACCCCCTATCTTTGCAGCTAGAATTCTACTCTGTAATTTCAATCTCACACCACTGACCAGCAGACTCAAGCTGGGCTCTTTGTGCTGTTTGGGGCAACATATTTGATGATCTTGCTGGGTAATGGGCTGATCATCCTTCTGATATGGCTGGATGCTCGACTCCACTCCCCCATGTATTTCTTCCTCTGCAGCCTCTCAGTTGTTGACATCTTCTATACCACCAGTTGGGTCCCACAGATGCTAGCACGTTTTCTCATGGAGAAAAAGACCATCTCCTATACCTGATGTGCAACCCAGCTCTTCTTCTCTTTGGCATTAGGAGGAATTGAGTTTCTACTGTTGGCAGCAATGGCTTATGACCGCTACGTGGCAGTCTGTGACCCCTTGCAATATGCCATGGTCATGAATAGAGGAATGTATGTGAGCCTGGCCATAGTCTCCTGGCTCATTGGCCTAGCCAATTCAGCAGTGGAGACAGCAGTCACAGTAGAAAGAATGTCTTGAACCATGTGTAGACATCACCTTTAATCAGATCATTATTTTAATATCTAGTGTCATCATGCTACTGGTGGCCTGCTGCCTGGTTTCTCTCATATTGTAGCAGCTGTCCTACGTATCCGTTCCCCACAAAGATGTTACAAAGCCTTTGGGACATACACTTCTCACCTCACTGTGTTTTCCATGTCTTAAAAGATGGCTTTATTCACCTATATCAGTGATTCCCAAAGTGGGCGCTACCGCCCCCTGGTGGGTGCTGCAGCAATCCAGAGGGGTGGTGATGGCCACAGGTGCATTTATCTTTCCTATTAATTGCTATTAAAATTTTTTAAAAATTAATTTCCAGGGGGCTAAGTAATATTTTTTCTGGAAAGGGGGCAGTAGGCCAAAAAAGTTTGGGAACCACTGACCTATATGCAGCCCCGTGCCAGTGCCTCAGCTGAGCAGGACAAAATGGTAGTGCTCTTCTATGCTGTGGTAACTCCCATGCTTAATCCCCTGATTTATAGCCTCAGAAACAAGGATATGAAAGCTGCACTGAGAAAAGTGATAGGAAGGAGCTCAGCCTGAGGAAGGAAGAAAGACCATTGCTCTAGAAGGGATGGAGGAATTCTCAAGAACCATAGGACAGGCATTCAAAGTTACTCTCTTTACATTTTACAATGCTTTCTATCTTTTGCTTACTCATAAATTCTTCTCCTATCCATATATCTGATAGATAATATGTCCCCTGTTCTAATTTGTGTATAATATCTCCCTTTATGCCTAGGTCATGTATCCATTTTGATATTATCTTGGTAAATGGTATAAGATATTAGTCTCTATAGCTAATTTATGCCAAACTGCTTTCCAATTTTCCCAACAATTTTTACAATAGAGTGAAATCTTATTGAAAAGGTTTTCTACAAATAAAACTAATATATCCAAAATTAGAAGGAAAGTAATACATTGGGGGGGGGGGAATTTTATAAACAATTATATACAATGAGGTCTCATATCTACAATATACAGAGAACTTTGCCAAACATATAAGAATATGAACCATTCCTCAATTGATAAATGGTCAAAAGACATAGAGTTTTTGGATCAAGAAACTGAAACATAAACATATGAAAAAATACTTTAAATCATTATTGATTAGAGAAATTTAAATCAAAACAACTCTGAGATACCAACTAATAATTATCAGATTGGCTAAAATTATAAAAGGGTATAATGACAAGGGAATATGGAAAAATAGGGATACTAATATATTGTTGGTGGAATTGTGAACTAATCCAACCATTCTGGAGAATTATGCTCAAAGCATATACTCAAAAAGATATATTTGTATATCTTTTTGACCCCATAACTACTATTGGTATAATTTCCTAAGATGATCAAGGAAAAAGGAAAAGAAACTATATATTCTAAGATTTTTATAGTAGCTTCTTTTTTAGTGGCAAAGAATTTAAAATTGAAGAGATGTCCATCAATTGAGGAATGGCTGAACAAGTTGTGGTATATCGTTGTAATGAAAACAAGATGATCACAAAAACATCTGAAAAGACTTATATGAAGTGATGCCAATGAAGTGAGCAGAACAAGGGGAACATTGTACACAGTAACAATAGTATATGATGATCAGCTGTGAATGATTTAACTATTATCAACAAAGAAAGGATCCGGGACAACTCTAAGAGTCTCGTGATGATGAAGGATATTCACCACCATAGAAGAGGAACAGAGTCCAAATGCAGATTGAAACATGTCATTCTTCACTTTATTTCCTCCCTAAATTTTTCTCTAGTGTGAATTTCCCAACATGAGGAACATAGAAATATGATAATTATATGTTAATATATACAGACTATATATCATATTACCTTCCTTTTGGGGCAGGGGAGAGGGGGAGACCGAGACATATATTTTTGGACATAACTGCTGTCAGAATTATTTTATTTATTACAGGATTTATTAGGATATTTATTACATATTTATAACCATATGTATTATATTATGGTTATGTTACATATTATATTGTTATATAAAAATGAAAATAAATGGTAACAAAAAGCATGCCCTATATATTTATCTTAAAGTGCTATGTATAGTTTAAAAACATATTTATGTTGTTATTATTTTCATTACCCTTAGAGAAGTAATAAGGATTTTTAACTTAGCACATTCTACATTTGTACATAGTGCATCCAAATTGCTATGTTGAGATACTATATATAATATGGAGATAAAAGAAGAACAGAATATAACAGATACTAAACATAACATACACATTTCCTTTAAAAAGAACAATATGGCATGAACTCAAGGAATTATGTGGAAGGATGGGAAGACACTGGAGAACTGCATAGTGAGTACTTAGAAAGAGGATGACAATAATGACCTTAAATCCTTTGCTAAGTGGCCTGACATCATGGCAAAGATCCCACCTTGCTTTGAGAAAGTGATCTACCTTTGCGGCCTTGAACATGCTGTTTAACTTCCCCGCATTTCAGACCCCTTGACTATAAAATGAGTTAGTCCAAATAACGTCTGAAGTTCTCAGCTCAGATCTATGCTCAATTATGACCTCAAATTATTTTCAGGTCAAAAGTAGCACATTTATATACATACATTCTCTCTTTTCTATGTCCACATCATAGAAGTTATCCTTCCCAACCATTTTACCCAGAGATGATATAATGCTCCTACCCTCCATCTCATTATAGTCTCCCTGTCTTATGAGATGGCTCTCTTCACCTATGCCAGTGACATATCATTATAATACATGCATATATGGAGAAATATGCATGCATCTCAAACTCAAGGCAGAACCAGACTTAAGGTCATGTTTATCTGGTATTGAGCCAAATATTGCAAACCTTTGTTCAAATAAAAAAAATCAATATCCTAATTAAGTTTATATAAGATTATCACATTATGCTAAATATTTTAAGTTGTTTCTTACTTCATTTAAAATGTTATTTATATTCAACAAAAATTATGAAGAAACGTAACACAAAGTCTTATAGATCATAGTGAATATATGAGGCCTTACTGAATTACTCCTCTAAAAAGTCTTGCAGAATATTCCACATAAAACATTTAAGTTATTTTATTTTTATAGAGTTTTATAATTTTATGCTTAGTTTTATAGCTTTATTGTAATAAATTTTTACAATTTTAAAATAATCTTTATAATTTTACATTGTGTTCATGATAAAAGGAAGCCTAAGACTAAAGGTTTTTAAATTAAAATTATATAAGGTGAATTTTAATTTTGAGCTTTTAAAGACAAATATTGCCATTTTAGTTGGTATAAGCAAAAATAGTCAAATTACCTTAGGTATTCAAAATATATTTGTTGTTGTTGTTGAAAGAAGATCAAGAACCAAAAAAGTTGGGAACCACTAGTCTAGATTTTATTTTCCTCCCACACAAAATGAAGAGATAAAGCTTCTAAGATCCATCTAGCCCTAAATTGAAGAAGAGTCTATGAACTTTCTCCTTCCTAAAAGGAAACTGTTGCTTGAAATTCATTTGCATTGAACTCTCCTAATATTAGGCATTGCCCCTGACAACTGGAGCTTCTTATAGCCTGCCTTCTATATTTAATGCTTTAACCAAGATTTCCTCACGTTGATTTTTTTCAAGAGCTTCTATATTATTCTGAACAAAGGGTTTTTAAATAGCATTTAAACTGAAATGTTAACAGTTTTTTTAAACAGAAAAATAATGTGGTTTCATTGTAGGGACAGTCAGTGACAACTCTTGAACATTTTGTTTTTGAATGACAACCCAGAGGTGACATTTCTGAGAGTCATTTGAAAAAAGTCATTGTGATTATTTTAAAAAGAAAGAAAATGTCCTTGGACAACTGCATGACTTTCCTCCCCCCCTTTTCTTAGGAGAATGGGACACAGTGACAAGGATAAGAGATGGCATGACAGCTAGACTATTCCACTAATACTCTTGGAAAGTCAGGACGAAAGAAAAGCTTCCTATATACTGGGTGGAGACCCCTTATGGTCAACTTAGAGGAAGACAAGAAGATGGGCAGACTCAAACAGGCATCAATAAGGTATCACAGGAAATCAGGCACTTTTAAATCCAAGAGATTACAGATTCATTAGAATATCTAAGTATGGGAATAATAATCAAGGAAAATGTTTAATTTCCATCTGAACTCCAATACAATGAGAACTCAAAGGTATGCTCTGCTCCTGTCCTCAGTGGAGTCTTTTTTGTTTGTTTTTTTAAGAGTTAAAGGTGCATATCCTAGGAAGGAGATGATGTCCCCTTGTCTTTACAGAAGGTTTTAGGCAGCAGAAGGAGCTTCCTGAGAGTTCCTCCTAGCTGAGAGTTTCCAAAGATAAGGATGAAGGGATGAACTGATATGCACAAGAAAATCATAATTTGCCATTGCCAGTACCAGGTGTTATCAATCAAAGCAAAGGCAGCAGCATCAATGACTGAAGACAGAAACGAGAGAGCATAGAGGACCAGGAAAGAAACCAGAAACTTCAGAGCTCTGGAGTGAGCCTGGACACTTGGATCCTGGGTCCTTTGGGCACTATGTTGCATTCTGCAGGAGTGTCTCCGCAGAGAGGTGATCAGAAGAATTGTTGAGACTACAAACATAGAACAGGGGATAGATAAAGCAATAAGTTTCAAAGGGAGAAAATAATGGATTTCTAGTCTCTTAGCAAAGCCATGTAAGGTTAGGTTCCCAGAGAATGTCCCCTGCAAAAATGCCCGGTACATAATATTGTTCCCCACAAAAAACAGCATGGTGACAATAAAGGAGATTAACAGGGAAACTAGTAGAAGCCAGGGTATTAGATCATTGACTCTCCACTTCAGCCAAAGGAAAATGGGATGAGTGAAGTTTGCAATCTTCACACAGAAGAGGACACTAAGCCAAGTGCCAAACCAGAATGTGGTAGTATTCAGAAAATCCCAGTAAAGCCCAAAGTACTGGCGGGCAAGCCCCGTGGAATAGTGTATCCTGTGGAAAAAATAGTAATAACAGTTTATCATTCCAACCCACTGCAGGCAGAAGCGGGAGACACCCAGACTGATCAGGATCATGTCAGAAGGAGACAGCCGGTGGCATCGAACCCACTCCCTTCCCAACACCACAACAATGAAGCCATTAGCCATGATCCCGAAAAGGCATAATAGGGCATAGAGAACCATAGAGAAGAGAGTGAGTGCTGCTACCATTTCAGTTCCTCCTCCAGTGACTGTTCTTGCCTATTAGATCTCTGCTGGTTTCCTATCCATGAAGCTCCTTCTTTGCTTGATGGAATGGTAAGGGAAAATGTTCTACCCTTTCACTCTGAGTCACAGTATAGAAATACCGTGAGGTTGGAAAAGAAAGATCTGTACATCTCTGTGGGGATGCAAATCTCTATCAGGTTCAGTTACCATTGCTCTTTTCAACTGTATGTGATTTGCCTAAATCAGTGAAAATAATTTCTCCAGGCTCCTGTCATAGAAATTGATCATTTAAACTATCATAAAAATATAGATCAAGAGATATAAGGGTCTTCAGGGGCCAACTAGTCCCCAAATTTTGCAAATAAAAAAAAATTGAGAAAGTTAAATGAATCTGTGATCTTGTGGATTTGAATGCCTAACTTCCTGGAATGTCTTATTGATGCCTATCTCTCTCTGCCTATCCATCTTCTTGTCCTCCTCTAAGAGAGATTGTGATTTATCCAAAGTCACACAAGTCTTAAACTTCAGAGATGAAATTTGAACCCATATTTTCTTTTTTTTAGTATTTTTATTTATTTATTCAATTGAAATTTTTTGACATGGTTACATGAATCATCTTCTTTCTCTCCTCTCCTCCCTCGCCTCCTCCCATAGCCAACGAGCAATTCAATTGGGTTCTACATGTATCATTGATCAAGATCTATTTCCATATTATTAATATTTGCAAAAGTGATCAATTAGAGTCTACATCCCCAATCATATCCCCATCGAACCATGTGATCAAGGAAATGTTTTTGCTTCTGTGACTTTTCTCCCACAGTTCTTTTTCTAGAGATGGATAGCGTTCTTTCTCATAAGTCCCTCAGAATTATCCTGGGTCATTGCATTGCTGCTAGTACAGAAGTCCATTGCATTCAGTTGTGCCACAGTGTATCAGTCTCTGTGTACAATGTTCTCCTGGTTCTGCTCCTTTCAATCTGAATCAATTACTGGAGGTCATTCCAGTTCACATGGAATTCCTCCAGTTCATTATTCCTTTCAGGACAACAGTATTCCATCACCAACAGATACCATAATTTGTTTAGCCATTCCCTAGTCAAAGGGCATCCCTTCATTTTCCAATTTTTTGCCACCACAAAGAGCATGGCTATAAATATTTTTGTGCAAGTCTTTTTCCTTATTATCTCTTTGGGTAAACCCATATTTTCTCATTTTGGAGTGCTCCTTTCTTTGTACCAAGTGCTCCTTTCTTTGTACTCTCTCAACCCTACTCCCTAAAAACATGGCTCTTCCTCCAGATGGCCTGCCAAGCCTTGGATTTTAGAGATTGAGATGCCTCATCCTTAGGGGTAAGGGTAAGAAAGAGAATTATCTTTTTATGACTCTATGTACAAAATATTCCTTTTCAGAGGTGACCACTCCTCCAAGAGTGGCTTTTACCTGACAGCAGATAAACAGAGAAATAAGTACATATAGTTAAACTTGTCAGTAATCTAAGTTTCATCAATAAACTAGGAATCCAAGTTGACAGAGAAAGAGGGCCCATGGAAAAGAAATACCCTGTAAAGGAATGCAAACTTCTTTTGTGTGAGTGCACTTGAAAGTCTTATTTTTTTTTAACTTTATTTACTTGTTACATTCAAGTTCCCAGGTATCTCCCTCCCTGTTGCCTCTCCCCACACTAGAGAAAGCATCAATTGACCCAAAAAATGCATATATAAACTGTTTTCCCATTTATCATTCCTTCCTGTGGAGGTGGACATACAAAAAATTATTCTTCAAACATTAATTCTCTAGCTGTAAATTATGTTCTCTTGGTTCTTCTCATTTTGCTCTTCATAATTTCATCTAGGTCTTTTTCATGATTTTTTTTATTAGCCCACTCATCATTTCTTACCATACAATAGTAATCCATCAGAGCATATTCTACAACTTGTTCAGCCATTCCCCAATTGATGTTCATCCCCTCAGTTTCTAGTTCATCACATCCTATAATGTTAATGGGTTTGGGGTATGGGATTAGATATTTAATTAGAGCAAGTAACAGAAGATTAAACTGTTTTGGGAAGGCCAACCAAGCCCAGTGCAGGCAAAGCAGACACTGAGATGACTCACACAGACTACTAAGATATTAAATAAAATCTGTTTTAATTAACAAGGGAAAGGCTAGAAGGTTTTGGATAAAATTAATTTCTAATGGCAACTACCTAAAACCCCAGATCTAAATATCTCTTCACAGAGATTTCTTCAGTGATTTCCTACTCTACTCCTCTCCTCACTATCCAAAATCCCAATTCCGGTTCTTGGATAGACTAATACTAAACCCCCCACCTTTGCTGATTTTGAGGAAAGGGTCTGTGTAAGCCTGATAGGGCCCAAAGAAGGTCCAAGATCCGAAAGGATCTGGGCCTGGTCTCACAATCAGATGCTAGATGTCTTGGGTTCACCAGGAACTCAGCAGATATCAACTAGTCAGCAGGGAAGCAGGATAATAGAGCAGCAGGTAGAATGAGAAGATAAGGTAGAAAACAGCCATAGGGAAATAACCAGTCTCTTCAGGTCAAAATCCCAGAGAGAAGAAGCCAGCTAAGCCCAACTGTCCCTTAGTAATAGCTTAGCTCTCCCCTGCAGAATTCCAGAACCTTTGACTCTGCTGCCCATGCTTCTGCCCTCTGCAAACTTACACACTTTCCTCCTTAACTTAACTTTTCCTTATAACCCTCCACAAAGAGATAATAAAAAGTTGGTTGGAGCCTGCTGGGGACCCTTATAGAGAGTAACTGGGAGAAGCCAAGCAACCCTTCAACAGACTCCTGGATGACTGAGGGCAAGAACAGAACCAGCCATAACAACCAGCTGATTCAAACTGAATATGAGTCAATCGATAACCAAAAATAGATCATGTGCCCTTAAGGTGCATTTCTAGAAGAATGATGTCCAAAATCAGGGAGATTTATAGTTCCATTGTTCTCTGCCCTAAGCAGAGCACATTTTAAGTATCAGGTTCAGTTTTATTTGCAACAACTTAGAAAAAATATTGAAAAGAGTAGGATCATCAGGATGGCAAAGAATTAGGAAACTATACCAATTAAGGATTAGTGCAAGGGATAATTTAGCTTGGAGAAAAGAAAGTAATGGGAGGAGAGGGGCAAATATTAGCAGTTCCTAAATATTTGAAGAGGAATTTGGGTGGTTGTTGTTTTCTTTTGCTCATCACAAAAGGGCAGGATAATGAGCAATGGACTGAAAGAGAAACTTCCTAACAATTAAAGGTCCCTCAAAATGAACTGGGATGCCTTAGGAGGTCGTGAGTTCTCAGCAATTGGAAGTCTTAAAACACAGGCTGGACAATCACTTGTCAGGTACATCTTAGCTGGGGCTCCTGCTCAGGTATAAACTGTACCGGGCAGCCACTAAGATCTCTTCCTATTCCGATCATCTATGACTCTGTGAATCTTTGAAATCAGATTGGGAAACAACTGTTTCAAGTTTGGGTACCCACAATTGGAACTAAATCTGGAAATGAGGGACAGAAAAGCTAAGAAACCTAGAAGTCTGTCTAGTAGAATGACTAGCTAGGCATTGCTCTGCTTCTTTGAGGTCATACCAAAGACTTTCCTTAAGAGAGCCAAGAGTAGAGAAGGGAGGTTCTGAGTTCAGATCTGAGCTCAGAAACTTCCTAGTTGTGTGACCCAGACAAGACATTTACCCTCATTACCTAGCCCCTACCATTTTTCTGCCTTGGAATCAAAACTGATTCCAAGACAAAAGGTAAAGGCTTAAAAAGAAATAAAAACTAATAGATATTCGGTAGTTATTTGATATTAGGGAGATATTAATCAGTAAATGTTATTGAGGGGGTGCATCATATGGAGGAGCTCATGTACAACAGTATTAGAACCGAGAACCCCTCAGGGTTACCCCTAAAACCATGCAGAGAAATAATAGACACATTCTAAAGATCCAACAAACTAGTTCTAGCAAGAGCTGGAAGATTGGGCCAAGAGTATGTGCCAGAATTGTTATTTAAACTCTTATCTTTTTTCCATTGTAATGACTGGCATTTAAAATAAAATACACACCTTTAAAACTATATTAGGATATGAGTTAATTTTGAAACAGAAGGTCAGAGAAAAGCAGCCTGTGTGGGGGCAGCTGGGTAGCTCAGTGGAGTGAGAGTCAGGCCTAGAGACAGGAGGTCCTAGGTTCAAACCCGGCCTCAGCCACTTCCCAGCTGTGTGACCCTGGGCAAGTCACTTGACCCCCATTGCCCACCCTCACCAATCTTCCACCTATGAGACAATACACCGAAGTACAAGGGTTTAAAAAAAAATTAAAAAAAAAAAAAGAAGCCTGTGACTTGTATTATTTTCCTGAAGGATAATGGTAGGAGAAGAATCTAAACTGGAAGAATAAATGATTGTTTTTTAAAAAATTAATAACATGAGCTAATCACTGGGGTTTTCTGGAGTAAAAGAAAGGTATAACATGAGTCTATTACAGAGAGAAAGAGTTAAGCTGGGTGGTTCCATGGATAGAGCTCCTGACCTGAAGTCAAGAAGACCTGAATTCAAATCTAGCCACAGACATATACAAGCTGAATGTCCTTGGGAAAATCACTTAAAAGCTCTCTACCTCAGTTTCCTTAACTATAAAATGGGGATGACAGTAGCACCTATGTCTCAGGGTTGTTTTTAGGATCAAATAAGAGACTATTATCACAGCACTAGCATATAGTAGGTGCTTAATAAATGTTTGTTTCTTTCCTCTAATACAAGGAAACATTCATCCTCGAGATCAGCTCAAGGCAAAGTAGTAAACCTAGTCAATCTTCTAGGATCCACCTTCCTTTAATTACCTTAGTAAAACTCCTTGCCCAACTTCAGAAGTATCATTTTCTTCAGTTCCTCTGAATTTCTTTCGTAACTTTTTTCAGGTCACTAGTGCAAATGATTGATACCAGGTCTACGTATTCTCCTTTTTGAAGTATTTATAGGCAAAACAAATATCAA
This sequence comes from Gracilinanus agilis, assembly GCF_016433145.1. Classification (NCBI taxonomy): domain Eukaryota; kingdom Metazoa; phylum Chordata; class Mammalia; order Didelphimorphia; family Didelphidae; genus Gracilinanus; species Gracilinanus agilis. The sequence goes on from NC_058134.1 coordinate 106,118,725, forward strand.
AACCTCAGGATTACAAGGTTAAACTCTAATAATGGAATTTGGAGTAGTGCCATTGGGTCGAAAGTAACATCCCTCTGCCTCTGAAGTCATACAGAATGGGCTGAGCTATCCCAGGAGACCAGGCCTGCCACGAGGTGGGAACTTCTGGGTTGTGACCTAATTAATGAATTGTTCCCTCTTTCTCTTGTTGGCAAAGGGATAGAGCAAGAGGATTCCTGCAGCAGGTGTACGAAGGGATGATCAAGGTGGATTTTGAAGAAGCGCTGCTACAGGGATTTCAGACAAAAACAGGTGAAAAATAAACACTGACCTCCTGAAATGACAGCATTCCACACATCTGTATCCTGATCACACCTTTCTCTTTGAATCAGGCTGTTCTAAAAGGATGATGGAGATATTTCCTTGGCTTTCACTAGTGGCCTCCGTGGTCCCAGACCTTTAGGAATTGCCCTCGGACCCCATTTGAAAAAAAGTTCTTTAATTTATGACACATGTATACAAGGTGGCCCCAAAGAGTTATCAGCTACAAACATCTGGATCTCACTGAGAGAAGGAGTCAGACTCAGAAATGAGAGTAGCAGAAATTGTTGAAATGCACACTTTGAAAAATTAAAATAAAAAATAAATAAAAGCATTTTTTATTTTTTTTTTAACCCTTACCTTCTGTCATAGAATCAATACTGTGTATAGGTTCTAAGGCAGAAGAGCAGTAAAGGGTAGGCAATGAGGGTTAAGTGACTTGCCTAGGGTCACACAGCTAGGAAGTGTCTTAGGCCAAATTTGAACCCACAACCGCCAGTCTCTAGGCCTGGCTTTCTATCCACTGAGGCACCTACCTGCCACCTAAAAGACACAAGTCTTTCTCCCTTGGCATAGGCATCAATGTTTAAAGGAGTCTGATCTTCATTTTCCCTTCATAAGATTCCTTAACCTGAGTTTTTTTAAAAAACACATTTTATTTTTTAATCATTTTATTTCAACATAAGTGCCTTACTCTGTAATCATGTTTTATTTTATGCATTTAAAAATATCATTCTAAGACAGAGTCCTTTGACTTATGCATACAAAGTGGCCAAAGGGGTCTGTGACCCAAAAAAGGTTAAGAACCTTTACTTTAGCAGTTAATTTTAAGAGCTTCCTAACTTGGAGGACTGTAAGAAATAGCCTAGGGTAATTTTTCAAGTTCTGGCCCACCTGCCACAGTGGAGTCATAGGAACATACAGCTAGAAAGGACTTCAGATACTAGCTTTGTTAACCTTCTTTTTGTCCCAGGCCCCTCTGGTAGTCTGAGGAAGGCTATGGACCTCTTCTTGAAATAATGTTTTAAATGAATAAAAGAAAATACAAAGAACTACAAAGGAAACAAACTTATATTGAAATACAGTTGTCAAAATGTAGCTAGATTTTTTTAAGTTCCTAGACATAGGAACTTCTGACCTAGTCAAACTCTTTCACTTTTTTTTTTAATCTAAACCCTCATTTTCTTGCTTAGTACAAACTCTAAGACAGAAGGGCAAAGGCTAAGCAAATGGTTAAATGACTTGCCTGCAGTCACATAGCTAGGAATACACAGGTCTTCCAGGCCTGGCATTCTATCCACTGTGCCACCTTTTAGCCCCAAAACCATTCACTTTAAAGAAAGACTGAGACCTGGAAAAATTAAGCGATTTATCCAAGGTCACATAGGTAATAGAGTCTGTGGAAGGGTTTAAACCCAGGTGACCTGACTCCAGAACCAGTTTGCCTCTCCTTTGCATGGAATATGGAAATGAGGATGCCTCTAAACTTCAAAAACTAGTTGGGAACGAGTGCTTAAAGAAGCAGGAGATGCAGTATCCAAATACTGGGAGGAAGAGGAATAATGATTTAAAAAAAACTCTTATCTTTTGTCTTAGAATCCATGCTAAGCATCTATTGCAAGGCAAAAGAGCAATAAAAGCTAGGCAGTTGGGATTAAATGACTTGCCCAGGATCGCATAGCTAGGAATTATCAGTCACATTTGAATCCAGAACCTCCCATCTCCAAGCCTGGCTCTCTCCCCACTGAGCCACCTAGTGCTTCCTAAATGGTTTTTATTAAAATGAAATTGCACTGGGACAACTAGCTTCAGACACTTTCTAGCTGGAGTAACTCTGGACAAATCACTTAACCCCAATTGTCGAGCCCTTATCACCCTTCTGTCTTAGAATTGATCAAATCCTAGACAAAAGATAAGGGTTTAAAAAAAATAATGAAATTGTATTCCCAGAAAACACATCCACTGACAGTGGAAGAGGAAAGTACACTAAGTGACAGCTAGAAATAAAGCTGAAAGTTTAAATGCACTAAAAAGAAGCAGAGATTGTGAAATAAGCTTTACCCAAGCCTGCTCAACCTGAAAGATGAGGTCCCCAATTCTATGCTGTTAATACTTTCTAATACTTGCTGAGGAGCAGGACTGCCCATCCAAGGAGAGGTAGCCATCCCTCTTGGAGTATGTCACCTAGATTTCCATTCTGGAGGTTGAGATTCATAGATATTGAAGTGGTGTTCCAACCTGCTATTTATAGATAGTGAGAAAAAGTCATATTCCTAAAAGGGGCATTTCCTGATTCTTTAACAGGACCTGCTTTCTTCCTCACTGTGCTCACCACTGAGTTACTCTCATCCATAGGATTTAGTCTTAGCAAGGTCTTTATCTAACCTATGCAGAGTGACAGTCCATGCGCTGATCTCTGAGGGTGACTTTGTTTGATGGGATGGTTATCTTACTGTATCTTCCTACCAAATGGAGTGCAGATTTGGGGCCTCTTATCCTCTCTGTTCTCTTTGGTGAGATCTCACACTGTCCAACTCAAGCCAGGGGTCCTAGGTCTTGATCTGGGTTAGGACAAATAGAAAGGAAGAAGCAGAACATTCCAGGCAGGTAGACAGATGCTCCTGAAAAGATTCCATTGGGTTGAGTAGCAGCAAATAATGGACATAGCTGCCCAAACTAGAGGCATTTAGAAATATTAGTCCCACGACCATGTATAGGGCCTTTAGTGAATAGGATGACTACCATCCAAATGTAAATCCCATCAAATATCTGAGATTTTACTGCGCCTTCCACACTGACCTTTTTTGGTGTACTGTATTTTGAACTAGGATTACGTTGTCAAGTGTTTGGAATAGCTTTCTTCAGATTACTTTAAGTAATCAGATAAACCCTGAAAAAATTTATAGAAGTAAATCCTAGGGCCATAGTTGAAATCAACTAATTGAACACTGATCTGAGCATATAGAGAACAGTGGGAAGGAGGGTTAAATGAGGAAAATGAGGTGAAAAAAAAGCAGGGTGTCTACAAAAATGATAGAAAGGAGTGGATAGATCCAGAGCATAGGCAGAAGAGCATTTCAAATCATTCAAACTTTGTTAAAGATTAGTCAAATGCAATGTAAATCAAAGAGATGCAAAGGGAGCAATAGTAACTGAGCCTCTGGGAGATTTGCATCCATTTCTTTCAAGATGAATTGTCCTTGGCTTGCAATCATATATTTTGCTGTCCTATTCTATTAAGCTCTGAATCACCAAACAAGAACCCAGAAGAATACCCCAGAAGAGGAGAGGGTCCCCTAGATATCTGCATATATCAATACCTATACTTATAAGGGTGGGGGAGTGCTCATAAATGAAATAGAAGACACTATGGCACAACTGAAATGCTTAGTGGATTTAAAACCAATGGACCTGGGTTATCTCTCTCTCTCTCTCTCTCTCTCTCTCTCTCTCTCTCTCTCTCTCTCTCTCTCTCTCTCTCTCCATGCTATCTATGTGTAATCTGATGGATATTCTAAGGATGAAATAAGGGAAAACTTGCACAGAAAAAGAAAGCCTGAAGAGTATTAAATATACATCAGTGAAGAAGGATCCAAATTAAATCAAATCAGTAAGCTTTTGTGAAATGTTTAGAGTATGCCAAGTATTGTCCAAAGCATTGGGAATACAAATAAAAGCAGAAAGAAAGCTAGACTCTGCCCTGGAGAAGCTTATATTCCAATAGAGGAAGACATATTAGGAAGGGAGCTAAAGACCTCTAGGGTTGTAGACAAAATCCAGGATAGCCAGGAGTGCAATCTGATAAGGAACAAAGATATGGCTGGCCTGGGTTTCCTCCTTAAAATAGAGATACAGGAAGGGACTAACCAATCAGAAATAGAGTTCCAATGTGTTATTGGGAATTTGGGGGTCTTTGAACTACATTTCCCATGAGCACACGGGCTTCCTGTCATTAAGCACTGACTTAGACAGGAGGATAAAATTGAGGGGCTGGCGTTCCCAGTCCTCTTTCCTCCCTATGATGCTATGGTGCTGGCAGGCAACGGCGGGCTATTTGAACAGCCTAAGCTAGCACGGCACATGATTTTATTTCCTAGAGATTACTAATAAATCTTACAAAACATAATCTTTTTAAAGTTTTCATTATATATTCATTGTAATTTTTATTCTCAGGAGTAGAAAATTTTCCAATGTTTTAATTCTAGGATAAAAATGGCTCTGGAACACTTTACAGAAAGTCCTGGAGAGTCAGGAGTATAGCCTACAGATAAAAAAAAAATGTCATCGAGCTATCAAAGTACCAGTGCCTAGCATAATATTTTGCACTTAGGCACATAATTAATGTGGGTTGATTGCATGAGCATATGAGGGAAGAGTCTGGTAGCTTGACTCCTTGAAAACATCATGGTGGGGAAACAATCACCAGATGATATTGTTCACCACTAGCTCTGTAGTTAGCACAAAGATGATGAAAAGAATGCATAGTATCACCCTCTTCCATGTCACCCCAAAACAGAGCAGCTAATGGGGTTGCTCCTTTTCAGAAATCTTCATATGTTCACAAGGTAAACTGTTCTTTAGCTGCATAGTTAGGGAAAGAAGAGTAGGTGAGAGGAGGTGAGTCACTTAATTCTCCCCTCATTTGAAGAGGCAAAGGCCCTTTGAATAGAGCTCCTATAGCTCTTTTTCTGCCCTTCTTCACCTAGCTAATCCTTACTTGAACTGTGGGCAATGGACATGAATGTTGAGGATAGGTGCCCAAAAAGTGGAGTGCCATCAGAGAAAAAGGACTGTAAGTCTACCACCCATGGTCCCTACTATCTCCCCTCTCTAGCAGGCCCCCTTACTTCCTGCTACACATAAACACCCTAAAACACATTGGCACAGTACTGGGAGAATGGACTACTTTGTGAGAGAATGAATTCACCATCACTGGGAGTCTTCAGTAGAAGAATAAATTATTATTTGTTGGGAATTAACACTCCATGGATTGGTTTGGTTAGGTGACCCAGGGTAGTCTACACTAATCATGTACCACCTACAGTATTCTTTCTGTTTAGAGTGCCACACTTTAACAAGGGAAAAACAGAGGGGAAATGGGATGGCAAGGAGTCTTGAAATTATATCATTAAAAATCATAGAAGAAAATGGAAATATTTCACCTGGATAGGAAAAGACTAATGAGGTATATACTCACAGCTTCAAATATTTGAGGAGTCATCATGTGGTGACAAAGTGCCTCAGTTTCTCATGATTTTTCGTTGTTTAGAATTGCCTTGGTTTCAGGTCTTGATGAGAAAAATCAGGATTAACCTGATAAAACAATGATGCGTGGCCTGGAAGGGATCCTATAAATGTTCTTGCACAAGAATATTTCAGACTAGCCCTGAGCAGTTTCTTGAGATATGGAACCAGCCTTGGAACCCTTTGAAACATCCTGCTTATCTTGTTTATTGCCTAGAAGTCACTGTCCATCCTCCTGGAATTCTCCACCCCACCCCTGTGCCTGGAACTCCCTAACCTATAAAATGCCCTGGTTCCTCCCTAGATCAGCCCATTGCCCACCCATTGCTTGCCGCCTTTTGTTTGGAAAATATATAAACCCATTTCCTGCAGTTTCAAGCTCAGCACTTCAGTAATCAGCTGGACTACTTCACATGCACTTTGTAGGTACATAATAAAGATTATTCTTGACTTATACAGGCACAGTTTTCCTCCAATCTTCTGTTAGAGAGAAAGAGAAATTTGGGTCCTGTAAAGGTCCATAATTTTCAGTTATTTCTCCAGTTTTCTTCCCTTTGGGAAAAAAAGGGTCCTGGTTCCATTGGGTCAAGCCTCAGTTTACAGTTGAAAGAGATCAGACCCTTTCTTGCTTGGCCCTAGAAGGCCCAACTGGTGAGTAAAAATTAAAGGTCAGGAGGGGAGAGAAGTTAGATGGCCCAGTGAATTGAGAGCCAAGCCTAGAGACTAGAGACCAAAAGTCTGGTCTCAAACACTTCCTGGCTATATGACCCTGGGCAAGTCACTTAATCCCCATTGCCTAGCCCTTATAGCTCTTCTGCCTATATCAATACAATTACAGTATTGATTCCAAACTGGAATTTAAGGGTTTAAAAAAACGTTAAAGGGAAGCATATTTTGACTCAATTTAAGAAAGAATGCTCTTGCAATTAGAGCTATTAAATAGTTGAATGGACTACTTTTAAGATAGTATGTTTCCCATCAAGGAAAGTTTGTACAAAAACCAGACAACCTCTTGTTGGGGATGTTGTGAAAAGAAATTCATATTTCAGGTTAAAATTGAGCAAAATGATCTCTGAAATCCCATCCTACTCAAAAATTATTTTCAACTGTTATAAGAGGATTTGGTCAGAGAAGCTTCTTGCTCAATTTGTTATGTTTTACTTGGAGGTGAACTTTTTTTTGGAACCTTTGATTGTCCATACCTCTCCCCAAAGATGACTTAAGCATACCCTTTGGAACCTTGATAAGAGAACAAAAGAAGAGTCCAGAATACGTTTGAATGAACTGGCAGTCCCTAGGTGCCTGCTAGGAGATGGGAATTCAATAACTGGAACTGCCCCTAAGATGAATTATTTAGTTCAGACTTGGATGATGGACCCTTGTCAAAGGAGTCTCCCTTTTTGCCATCCTATAAAAAAGAGCTAACAGATCCTGTATTTTCACCTTTTCCTTCCAAAGAGACCTGCAGAGACCTCAGAACTATGGTATGTGGAAGGGGAAGCATTTCTTCTCCCCACCACCCTAAGTGCTTGTTGTTAATGGCTAACATGGAGCAGAATAATTTGGCAGCTGTATATCTGAAGAGGAAGGTTCCTGGCTACCTTTTTGCTTTTCTTTAGTGCCTTTCTGAACACGGACCAGAAACAAGAATTCTGAGGGAGGGACTTTTTTGTATCAAGATCTAACAACAGTTGAGGCTGTAATAGAATATTCAGGAGAAAAAAGTAGGAGCTCCATGTACTTTTCCACATGGCTTGAGAACAGGATTCATGGACACTGTCATTCCTGAATACCTACTTCTTCATTAGAGGAGGGGTATTTACTGGGCTTTCCAGTTTCACAGTTTAGCCTTCTAGATGGTTAAAGGTGATCTCCTAAACAGTGCTGGCCTTGGAGGTTGTTTCTTAAGTTACCCCAGATTCAAGAGTTCAGGAATATGGCCTGTCCTGAGAAAAGAAACTCCTCAAACAGTGTACCTCTTGAAGAGAGAACAGGATTATCCATGTGCCCCTCTCTCCGAAGATGGAGGAGTAGTAAGAGTCTAAAGTCAAGGTATGAGGAAAGCAAAATATTTTTACTTTACTCCCTGCTATTATAGTCAATTCAGCCAATCCAAGTAGGTCTAATAGGAAGGAAATTAGCTGTCCAAACCATGTTTTACTTCCAGGTAAATAAAAATCAAAGGAGAGCAATGCAACTTTGTAGGAATCAGTACAGGACTCTCAGGGAGAAGAGTCACTAGAATGCCAAAGTGTTGCCCTGATGATTATCCCATTTCCCTTGTAGGGAAAACCAAACCACAGGGTAGTGCTACCAGTCTACAGGACCCTATGAAAAAGAAAGATGGAGTACAGAACCCTGCTCCCAACCATACACCCCCAGACCAAGTGCTGTGCCCTTCCCCCCCATTACATGCTGAGTATGCTTCACCACCACCACCACCACCCCCGCCTTACCCCACACAGGGGAAGGAGGAATCAATCCCCTTGGGTTGTTGGGCAGAGGGGCTGGTGAAGTGAGGAATGTCCTCAGGGAGTGTAGAGAGAGGAAGAAGAGTGGCCTAAGTACTCTGCTCCCCTCCAGCTCTGCCGCCTGTGAGCTACCCACTTTACCTGCTGTGTGCTCCCATTGGGCTGCTGGACAAAGGGGCAAATGATATGAAGAAATGTCATCAGGCACAGTGGAGAGGAGGAAGAGAGCAGCTCCAACCAACTGAGTACCTCTGCCTTTCTAGTACAAATTCCAGGGGTGGAGGGGTGGAGAGGAAGGATGGCCAAGTGCCCACAGAGAGCATTCTGTGTACCATCTTTGACACCCATGCCATAGGTTCATCATCATTGCTATGTGGCAATGGAATATCATTGCCTCTAAAGAACTGAAAATGAGTATCACCCAGTGGGTAATGAAAAAGTATATCGTGAGTATGAGCAAGCTTCAACATAGAACCAATGAGGAATGACCAAAAAAAAACAGTAAAAAAATAAAAAACAGTAATAAAGTAAGTTATCAAGGAATCATGTGTCAGGAAAAGAAAATAGGCTGGTAACATGTTGCAAACAAGACTCTAAAGCCATACTCTCTTCATTCAAGTTCAGTGTTGGAACAAAATAAGGCACTCACAAATCACTGAAAAGTTAATAAAAGAGGGGTTTATTTTGCCCTAACAGAGCAAGAATACACAAAATGGATATTAGCTTCTCTGGACATGGTCTTCCTCATCTCCATCTGGAAACTCCATCTGGTCAATAAAACATGAGAGTGCAGAGACTCATTTGGTCACAGGCACCTACCAAGTCCCAAGAGGCCCCAATTCGACCAGAATGGGAACTTTTCTTGCCCTCAGACCAGGAAACTATGTCAGGGAAGCTGGGATCAATAACGTCTCCAACAAGAGAAGGAAAGTCCAGTAAGATGTCATTAAAATCTGGTCCTAGAGAAAAGGATAACATATAAACAGGCAGGGTGCTCCATGGTATCTTCAAGATGTTGGGAGAAGGTGAAGAAGGTCTTCTTTCATGACATTGGGCATATACCTAGAAAGAACTTAAAAAGGTGCACAAACAGGCATGTATAGAATGTGACCCACAACACTGAATGGAACTCACAACCAGATGAGATCACAGAACTGCTTGAGTATCTCTAAGCCTTATAAACATTATTTATTCAAGGAGCTAACAACATCTCTACAGAAAAATTCAAACAGTAAATGCTGAGGCATTAGTATGATGCTGCTAAGTCATTTTAACATTAACTTAAGCTGTAATCTTTTTAAATTGGCAACCACAATATTACTTTAGAACTTTCATATTAGCATAAAAATTTTAATTTAAATTCTTACAACACCAAGTTAGGCAATATGACCTGTGCCTTAGACTCTTAGAGTAGTAGTAAGGTCCATGCTATATATGCTATGAATTCAATGCTCTTCCTACATGTTCTGTGAACTACCAAATACCAGAGGTGCCTAGAGGATCATCCCAACTCCTTGTGCATCCCTTAGGCCATTAGGGAGCCAGTTAACCTTCTCCTCTTGACCCCACCCCTTGACCCACACTCATATTGGTTTATGATTTGTCATGTGAATTATCCATCTGGACCCGTAGCTTAAAGTTCACAATCTGCTAGATTGCCCTTCTCAAGGCACAGTGGTATACTGATGACTTTAATCAGACTATTTAAAATGAATTAAACAAATAACAGTTTATTCCTGAATGTTTCTGAACTGCTCCCTCTCCCATTCCATCTGCCCCTCTTTTTTATGCCTTTTCCCCACCCTCCAGCTAGACCAAAAGTCAGAAATTCAGTTCTGTTTAGCCACTCCCTAGCAGGAGCCCACAAAAACAGTTATCATAGGTTTTCGCTCACAGTAACACCTTAGATGTTGATCAGGACTCAGATCTTGGGATACAGGAACTCAGAAACTTGTTCCTCTCCCAATAATGGTAGTAGCACTTGTGCACAAATTATATCCTCATTGGATTTCATGTCCAAAAGCCACCACTCCACTTCCCAACTGTTGTTTCCATTGAATTCAATGAGTTTATGTAAATATGAAGAGGAATTCCTTTATAAACAGGCTTACAAACTGAGTACCAAAACCCTGCCCAGACAGCTTTAAAGAGAAGATGCCCATCCATCCTAGCAGGATGCCATGTTTCTTCCACATTCCAACACTGGATTTCTCTGTAATCCATTGCAATGGGAGAGGTCCTTCAACCCTGAAGCTTTATCCTTTTGGGAAGGGCCACTACAGAAGGCTAGAACCAGGAGAGAATATCACCAAAGTGGCTGGGGAAAGTGGTTCATTAGTCTGGACCAAAGTCATTAAACCAAACATGTTTAATTTATCAATCAATTCATTCAGCATCTGTTAAGTATCTATGTGCCAAACCACTACTAGAATGTAACCTCAATGAGAACAAGGATTGTTTCATTTCTTTTCTTTATATCCCTACAATGATTAGGTAGAACAGTAGATCAAGCACTAGTCTTAGAGTCAGGAAGATCTGAGTTCAAATTCAGTCTCATACCTATTATCTGTGTGACTTTAGGTTAGTCATTTCACCTCTGTCTGCCTCAGTTTCTTCATTTATAAAATAGGGATGATGATAATAATAGTACCTACCTCCTAGTTAGGATAAAATGAGATGATATTTGTAAAGCACTCTGCAAACTCAAAGTTGCTTTATAAATATTAACAGTTCTTAGAATATAATAAAGTCTTAATAAATGTTTGTATATTGATTGAAGGCTTTGTTTTAGATACCAGAATATTGCTTTGTTTTTATTTAGCAGGGGGGAGGTAGAGGGGAAGTGAAGCAAGGAGAGTGGACCTGAGATTTCTTTAGTATATGGATATTCCCATTAGGAAACTTCCTCTACCAATACAGATTAGTACCTGTCTAGAAACCTATGAATTTTTTTAAACCCTTACCTTCTGTCTTAGATTAGATATTATCAGTCCCAGGGCCAAAGAGCAGTAAGGACTAGGCAACTAGGATTAAGTGATTTGCCCAGGGTCACACAGTTTAGGAAGTGGGATCAGATTTGAACCCAGGAATTCCTGACTCCAAGGCTTGACTATCCACTGAACCACCTAGCTGCCTCAGCAGCTTATTATAATCTTCAAGAACTGTCTTGGGCCCCAAGAGGTTGTCAAGTCTCTGTTTCCCATAGCCAGCATATGTCTTGGGTAGGAATTGAACCCAAGTCTTCCTGAAAAAGAGGCTGGGTCCTTACTTGCTTTACCATTCTTCTAGGCATTTGTTTTTGTTGTTCATTCTTCATGACCCCATTCGGGGTCGTCTGGGCAAAGATACTGGAGTGGTTTGCCATCTCCTTAGGATACAATGACCCAAACTTGTGCCTTCAAGCAACTGATATTGTACTGAGAATGGCTGTGTTTTCTAGTTTCGAAAGGAAGAGAAAGCAAAATAAGTTAAGCCATGACTGAAAAAGCTATTCCAGAGTAATCAATTGAGTGAAATCAAATGAGAAAAGTTTAATGTCTGTCAATGAGGACAGAGTTGGGGTCGGCTAAAGCCTGTGATGCATTTCATGAAGCAATTGGCAGCCACTCTGGGTTTCTGAAGAGGGTGATGATATAATAGTAAGAAATCTTGTTTTTCTCTCACCGTGAAGTTGACGAGATCCTTTGTTCCTCATGATCTCAAGAGGTAGGTAGAGAAAATGCTATTCTCTCCATTGTGTATGTACATGTATATATAGGATATATGTATGTGTCTATATATGCATGTACATGTATATACATCTATATATACATAGCATGTATATGTATAGACACATTCATATATATTGTACATTTTATATACAGTATATATTATATTACGTGTTCAAGTGGACAGAGTGCTGGGCCTGGAGTCAGGAAGACCCATCTTCATGAGTTCAAATCTGGCCTCAGATGCTTACTAGCTGTGTAATCCTGGGAAAGTTGCTTAAACCTGTTGGCCTCAGTTTCTTCATCCATAAAATGAGCTAAACAAGGAAATGGCAAACCATTCCAGTACCTTTGCCAAGAAAACCTCAAATGGAGTCATAAAGAGTCAGACTGGACTGAAATAACTGAAAAACAATAATAATACATTGTATATACATATATCCACATTCATATGCATAAGCACACACATTGCTCATCTTTTTCTTAGATGAAGAAAACAAGGTTTAGAGACCTAAGTGGCTTGCTCATAGTCACACTTCAATAATTGAGCTGTATCTAACTGTTCTCTGCAGGATGAACACAAAGCCCATAATGATGACTGTACCATCATATGGGCACAAGCATTTTAGAGCCCAGGTCAGGGGCTATGACTGTCACTCTCTGTGTGAGTATGAAAACAAGATACGGAAAGATAAAAATCATGATGAAGTGGATTGGGTGCTAGTCTTTGCCACAGGAAGAGCTGGTTTCAAAACTCTGCCTTAGACATTTACCTATTGTTGACCTTGGACAAATCACTTGATCTCTCATGGCCTTAGTACTTTATCTATAAAGTAAGGAAGTTAGTCTCTAAAATATATTTCAATTAACTATGAAATATTATAGGAGGGAAATTGACAGGGTTTAAGGATGAATCCACTAGATAGTGGGAAAAGAGATAGTACAGAAGATGAAAGGTCATGACTAAGTGATTGTATTTGTATCTCTAGTGCTTCTTATAGTGCCAGAATATTATAAGCACTTAAAAAGTCTTTTTCCTCTCTCCATCCCTTCATCTCTCCCTGCCTGCCTCCCTTACTCCCTCCCTTCCTTCTTTCCTTCCTAAGTCTTATGCACCTATGTTACACCCGGCAATATTGGTTATTGCTCAGTATTGGTGACTAGTTTTGAACACTCCAAAGCTGAATTCCTGTTATGCTGCCTCTGGGACATGAAGCATCTTCTTCAGAGCCCCTCTTAGTTTGGGACTATTCAGGATCAGGAAGGCAGGATGGATAGAGATGCCAGCATAGATCACTATCTCCCTTACCCAGAACCAAGAGCTGCTTACTGAAATGGGCATGGTGGTGGAGAAGATCAGAGGCAGAAAGTATGATATGTAGAGGGTAAGAAAGAAGAAAAGGGACTTTAGGGCTGTGATGTGGACCTGCATACTCAGATCTTGAAGACTAGAGCTATGATGCTGCATCTTCCCCAAATGTCGGCATAGGGTGGAAATGAGGAAGATGATAGAGACTAAGAAGAAGAAGAAAGGAATTAACAAAATAAACAATTGCAGAGGCAAGAAATAATGTATCCTGAATGCACACATCTTGTCTTCCAAAGTAGTCTTTTCTGAGGAATTCCCAGGGACTTTCACTTGGAAAGTTAAAAAGGTCATTATAATTTGTGGGATAGTTAAAAGAATGGATATCAATAGGGAGCAAAACAGGAGCCAGTGGATCATTCGGAGAATTCTCCACTTTAGCCAAAGGAAGACTGGGTGAGTAAAGGCAGAAATTTTCACACAGTAGAAAACGCCAAGACAAGTGGTGAACCAGAATGTGGTTATGTTACTAAAAGTCCAAAAAGTACCAAAGTATAAACTTATATGAGACTGGAAGAAATAAGTGAAGAAGTTACTAAAAATTGCCATCAACTGCAGAAAGAAGCGGGAGATGCCCAGGCTGACCAGGATAATATCACCAGGGGGTAATGTCCGACATCGTACCCACTCCCTGCCCAGTATCATGAAGATGAAACTATTTTCTGCAATTGAAATCATAGATTCTAGGAGAAAGAAGATCATGAAGAAGAGAGTGATTAAGTTGGGCATTTCTCTTCCACAGAACATCTCGTGAGATTCAGCTGCTCCAGGACGCCTTTCCCAGAAGAGATCAGATAATAGGTCAGAGTCTCCAAGAATTCAGCAGCTCTCTTTGCTTTATTCAGGAGAGTGGCAGGAGGAAAATGTGGAAAAGCAGGTAGACACTATCTGTGCCTAATGGGGATTTGAAAAGAATCCTCCCACCTTTATGGATGCAAATCTGACCTAGATCAGTCATTGAACCCAGTCTCTATTTGTTTATCCTAGATTTGCCTGTCTTATGAAAGCCAAAAGCAGAGAAATATCTGTATATAGGCTACTGATCCTGGGACCTTCAGAGAACGCTACCAAAAATGCATGTTTGTTCTTTGCCATGCTGTTCCCTCCCTTAGGTCTAAATATAAGTCTCCTAGATCTTCCCCACCTTCTCTCCTAGTGATACCTCATCCATCCCACCACTGCCACTATTAGACATCCTAATCTACCACCTGTCTACAATGTAAACATTTCGTTGTCCATTCATGCCCAGGATTCACTCATCTATCTATTTTACTCTCTGTGACTACAGTATCAAGTCCCACCTTGTAGGTGCCAAGTTGATGCTAAACCACTAATTACATCTTTTTGAGCCCCACCAGTTCTGAATTTGCCTAATTGTACAATCATTCAGCCCACATCTCTCCATCTTTTCCAGAAGAATAGCATTAATTAACACCTTGGCATTAATTTGTTCCTGATTTCAGTCAGTAGCAAGACCCTAGGGGAATATAAAACAGGATAGGTAAGTTTCTAGGCAGAGAAAAGGAAAGAGATAGGCTAGGTTTCTGCTCAGAAAAGAGTATCCCAAGAGGTCAAGTACAAGAGTAGGGAAAGGGGAGGTGCTCTGGGAAGCAGGAGGATAGATCATTGGCAATATTTTGATTAATTGAAAGAAAGAAGGGGGTATTGGAATTAAGGCACAGATTTTCCCTACTTCATTTTATCCAGGAACAATTCTGTAAGTAAAATGAAAAGTAACATAATACAATGGAAAGCAAACTGGATGTGAAATCAGAAAGTCCGATTTCCAATACTGCCTCTGCCACTAATTATGCTACACAACAGCTCTGGACCTCAGTTTTCACACATGTAAAAGGGAAGGGGGAAACTGTACAATCTGATCTCTGAGGCCCTTCCAACTTAAAATAAATGGTTCTGTAAGATTGTGGTTCTATGATACTAGTTCAGATCAGCCATTTCAGGAATTGGGAGAAGGGATAGACCAGGAGAAAGCCTGCTCTAACAGGAGTAGGTAGAGGACATCAAAAGAACAAAATGGAAGAGGGTCTTTCAGCACAAATAGCCCACTCTATGTATGCCAATGAAAGATTAAGAGGATGAGGGGAAAAGGGGGAAAAAACAAGGAGTAAGGAGAGAGGAGAAATATGGGGGTACTTGGGTCTGCACTCACATATACCTGACCTGAAAGTTAAGCCAGGTTCTAGGTACATTGTGGGTCAGTATCCACTCTAAACCACATCTCAAGAAATTACCAAGAAATCATTCATCCAAAGCTAAGGATATTTTCTTGGAAAGTACAGAAAAATGTGACAAGAAAGATTCTCATACACACAGGCATATCTCCAGTGAGAGAAAGAATGCAGACATTATCATTGGGTAAGTCATTCTTCCAATGCTTGTTTCTCCACAGACCAACTAGAATCCTTTGGTGATATCTTCAGAGGAGCTGCTTCCTCCACTGAGTTTCTCAGCTTTTTGATAATCTGTTATAAATTCCATATTAATCTCTACTAACCTTTTTACTGAGTTGCCATTCTTCTTTCCCAGTTCTTTAGTTCAATAGCCTTAAGACAATTTCAACTCTTTTGTGACTAGACTCCCTAGTCATCTATTCTAGTCAGATAACAAGATGAATGTGAGCTCTTTGAAGCCAGGAACCGTGTTTTACCCTTCTTTGTATCCTCAATGCTAAACGACTGTGGACTCCTTTTCACTCCCATAATGCCAATCTCATTCCGAAATGATAAACTAAAATGTAAGGGAGAGAGGTGGGGGGAAGGAAGGAAGGAAGGAAGGAAGGAAGGAAGGAAGGAAGGAAGGAAGGAAGGAAGGAAGGAAGGAAGAAAAGAAAGAAAGAAAGAAAGAAAGAAAGAAAGAAAGAAAGAAAGAAAGAAAGAAAGAAAGAAAGAAAGAAAGAAAGAAAGAAAGAAAGAAAGAAAGAAAGAAAGAAAGATATTTAAATAGAATTTTACATAGATTATCTTGTTTGCCCTACAGAACAATCTCATAAGGAAATTACTATGGTTATCCCCATTTTACAGATGAGAAAACTGAGATTCAAAGACATTAAGTGACTCTTCTCTGGTCACCTAATCTTTTCCTCTAATGTCATTTCTTACCAGTAAGTATTCTAATTAGATTAACCCCAACCTACCTTGATTCCTACTAGCTAAGAACAAGGTCTTTGGTTATAATGCTCTTTGTAACCCATACCTATGACCTCTATTGTGTTACTGGTTTTATGGGGAACAAAGTTAATCCAAATCTGATCTGTTACTTCCAGAAGCCCAGGAGCTGCCTAGACTACGAACCCTGGATAAGGTATTAAAGTCCCAGGTGGTGAGCATCCTATACCAATTGTTGGGCATGGGCATTGAGCAGATGCTGCTAATGGGACTCAGTGAAATTACAAAATCAAATTTGAGTGTTCAATACTATACCTGCTAGGAACTAACATTATTGAGCTATCTCTAGACACCAATCAGTTCTACATTCTTTTTCTTGCTCTGGTAACAACAACAACAACTAGCATTTGTGTAGAGTTTTAAGATTTGGAAAGTGCTTTACAAATAGTTTATCCTCACAACAACTTTGGGAAGTAGGTGCTATTATTATCCTCTTTTATACAAAAGGAAACTGACACAGACAAAGCTTAAGTGATTAGCACAGGAATACACAACTAGTAAATGTTTGAAGCTGAATTTGAACTCAGGTCTTCCTCACTCCAGGTCTAGTCACTCTAGAAGTGACTTGAAAGGAGTACTAAAGAATGAATCACAAGATTGTGCTAGCTCAGTCCACCATAAATTCATGCCAAATGCACATGGGGTCATCCATCACTGCTGCTCAGCCATGCTATTTTTCATCCTTTAGCATACTCCCAACAATAGTGATTCCAAAATCTCTCTATTATTCAAGCACCTAGTCCAACCCTTTCCCCCTGCTATCATCAGCATAACCTCATCTTCTTTGTTAAGATAACCAAAAAACTAAGCACTAACTCCTTCATCTTTCTCCTACCTACATCAGTATCACTATACCTAAAGATAAAATTTTTGAAATCAAGAAAGAAACAAATTCTATTTTTTTTATTTTAAGAGAGAAGAAGAAATATTGAAGCAAATCTAAGCAAATGCAATCTATTTTCAGATCTGACCTCACTTTGTTAGTTTAGGAATATAAAATATTGTATATTACTTGGTTTGTTTATAAAACTTTCTAATTTGGCCTATAATATTTTCATATAAGTTTAGGACAATCATTACAAATTATTCCATGAAATTACCCTTAGAAACTTCTATTTTGAAGTAGCTAAGTGGCTCAGTGGATAAAAGAGCCAAGCATGGAGAGAAGAGGTCCTGAGTTCAAATTTTATTTTCCATACTTCCTAGCTTTGTGACTCTGGACAAGTCACCTGACTTCAGTTGCTTAGCCCTTACCATTCTTCTGTCTTGGAACCAATATTTAGTATTGATTCTAAGATAGAAGGTAAAAGGAAGAAGGGAGAAGGGAGAAGGAAGAAGGAAGAAGGAAGAAGAAAGAAGAAGGAAGAAGAAGAAGGAGAAGGAGAAGGAAGGAGAAGGAGGAGGAGGAGTAGGAGGAGGAGGAGAAGGAGGAGGAGAAGGAGGAGGAGGAGGAGGAGGAGGAG